>NC_142008.1:781266-968766 GCF_049901715.1 Pseudonaja textilis
TACACATATTATTATTATCGGGTTAGAAATAAACACACACAGGCTATACACACACACACAGGGGGGCTAAATAGATAAACATACAACACAGCTAAAATATAAACATATTAAATACAGCTAAACAGAGACACACACACACACACACACACACACATTACCGCTAGACACACACACACACACACACACACAGCACAACATTATTGTTAAACAGATATTATTGTTAAATAGATACACACACACACACACACACAACACGGCAGCTAAATAGACACACACAACAACACACACACAACACACACACACACCCATCGGCCCTTTTCCTCTTGGCGCTGAGACAAGCCGGGGCTTATGCTTCAAGGCCCCCATGAAAAGTGGGGTGTGTGTGTGTGTGTGTTGGTTTTTTTTTGGGGTGGTACACACGTGAAATAAGAGGGAGGGGTCTGGCATGAACCTCTCAGCCGACCTCACAGAGTTCTCCTGTCCTCCTTCAGTGGGGGGGAGAGGGAGAGGGAGAAAGTGGGTGGACTGATGACCTTCACTTGAGCCGACGGGCTCGATCTGAGCCTGGACGGAGGTCACGACCTGGGTGGGAGGGGGTCCTATCCTGGCTGGGCCAATCTGGGGGTGAGGGGAGGAGGGAGGGGAGGAGGGGGAGGAGGGAGGGGAGGGAGGGGAGGTCGCGACAGCCCAAATGGCGTCCGGCCTGCAGGTGGGTTTGACAGAGGGGAGGGTGGCGGTTCAGGCCCAGGCCAGCAAGGCCTGCCCCACTTGAGATTGGGGTGACTATAACTCCCAGAAGTGCCTCATTTGAGTGGTAGAAGGACGGGAGGTGTGCCCTCCCATTTTGGTCCTGAAGGATTAGGTCTATGCTGTTTCTTGTCTCTCTTCTTCTCCTTCTCTCTCTCTTTCCCCTCTCTTTCTTTCCCTCCTGAGTCCCTCCTTCCTTCCTTCCTTCCTTCCCTTCCTTCCTCTCCCTCCTTCCTCCTCCCTCCTTTTCTACCCTGTCCTTCCTTCCCTTCTCCCTGCTCCCTCCTCCTTCCTGCCCTTTCCTTTCTATCCTTCTTCCTTCCTTCCTCTCTCCCTCCCTCCCTCTCCTGCCCTCTTTCTATTCTGTCCTTCCTTCCCTTCCTTCCTTCCTCCCTCCCTCTCCTGCCCTCTTTCTATTTCCTGTCCTCTCCTTCCTTCCTTCCTTTCTTCCTTCCTTCCTTCCTTCCTTCCTTCCTTCTTTTCTTCCCTTCCTTCCTCTCCTCCCTCCCTCTCCTGCCCTCTTTCTATTTCTGTCCTTCCTTCCTTCCTTCCTTCCTCCCTTCCTTCCTCTCCTCCCCTCCCTCTCTGCTTCCTTTCTATTTCTGTCCTTCCTTCCTTCCTTCCTTCCTTCCTTCCTTCCTCTTCCTTCTTTTCTTCCCTTCCTTCCTCTCCTCCCTCCCTCCTCCTGCCCTCTTTCTATTTCTGTCCTTCCTTCCCTTCCTTCCTTCCTTCCCTTCCCTTCCTCTCCTCCCTCCCTCTCCTGTCTTTTTCTGCCTCTGTCCTTCCTTCCCTTCCTTCCTCTCCTCCCTCCCTCCCTGCCCTCCTTTCATTTCTGTTCTTCTTCCTCCCTTCCTTCTTCCTTCCTTCCTTCCCTTTCTTCCCTTCCTTCCTCTCCTCTCCTCTCCTGCCCTCTTTCTTTTCTGTCCTTCCTTCCTTTTCTTCCTTCCTTCTTCCCTTCCTTCTCTCTCCTCCCTCCCTCCTGCCCCTCTTTCTTCATTTCTGTCCTTCCTTCCTTCCTTCCTTCCTTCCTTCTTTCCTTCCCTCCTCCTTTCTCCTTCCTCTTTCTCTTTCTGTCCTGTCCTCCCCTCTCTGCCCTTCTTCCTTCCTTCCTTCCTTCCCTTCTTCCCTCCCTCCCTCCCTCTCTCCTGCCCTCTTTCTATTTCAATCCTTCTTCCTTCCTTCCTCTCCTTCCCTCCTTCCTTCCCTTCCTTCCTTCTATTCCCTCCCTTCCTTCCATTTCTTTCCTTCCTCCCTTCCTTCTTTCCTTCCTTCTTTCTGTTTCTGTCCTTCCTCTCCTCTCCTCCCTTTCCTGCCCATTCTGTCCTTCCTTCCTTCCTTCCTTCCTTCCCTTCTGTTTCCTTCCTTCCTTCCTTCTTCTCTCCTCCCTCCCTCTCCTGCCCTTTTTCTATTCTGTCCTTCCTTCCTTCCAGCCTTCCTTCCTTCCCTTCCTTCCTCTCCTCCCTCCCTCTCCTGCCCTCTTTCTATTTCTGTCCTTCCTTCCTTCCTTCCTTCCTTCCTTCCTTCCTTCCTTCCTTCCTTCTCTTTTTCTTCCTTCCTTCCTCTCCTCCCTCCCTCTCCTGCCCTCTTTCTATTTCTGTTCCTTCCTTCCTTCCTTCCTTCCTTCTTTTCTTCCCTTCCTTCCTCTCCTCCTCCCTCTCCTTGCCCTTTTTCTATTTCTGTCCTTCCTTCCTGTCCTTCCTTCCTTCCTCCTCTCCTCCCTCCTCTCCTTCTGCCCTCTTTCTATTTCTGTCCTTCCTTCCTCCTCCTTCCTTTCTTTCTTTCACCCTTCCTTCCTCTCTGCCTCTTTCGGTTTCTGTCCTTCCTTCACTTTCCTTCCTTCCTTCCTTCCTTCCCTTCCTTCCTCTCCTCCTCCCTCTCCTTGCCCCCTCTTTTCTATTTGCTGTCCCTCCTTCCTTTCCTGAATTGGCTTCCGCTATCCTTCCTCCTCCCTCCCTCTCCTGGTCCCTCTTCGTCTCCACTTTCTGTCCTTCCTTCCTTCGCCTTCCTTCCTTGACCTTCCTCTCCCTCCCCCCTCCCTCTCCCTCGCCCTCTTTTTCTATTTCTGTCCTTCCTTCCTTCCTTCCTTCCTTCCCTTTTTCTTCCCCTCCCTCCCTCTCCCCTCTTAACCCTCTTTTCATTTCTGTCCTTCCTTCCTTCCTTCCTTCCTTCCTTCATATTCCTTCCTTCCTTCCTTCTTCCTTCCTTTTCCTATCTCCTCCCTTCCTTCCTGCCCTTCCTTCTTCCTTCTTCCTTCCTTCCTTCCTTCCCCTACCACCATGCCGAGAAGCATTTCAACCACTGTGGTGATCTTTGCGATCGATCTTGGCCCGACTGGGAAGAGGGAGAGATGAAAACTAAGACCCCATAAAGACCAGCTGCATTTCCCTTCGCAAAGTGACTATTACGCCGACATACAGCTGTCCTTCTTGTTTTCCGGGTCATGGCCGATTTGGGCCGATTTTTCCCTGCCGAAAAGGGCCATAAACAGCCTGGACAAACAGCTTAACGAAAATGGCCAGTCTGAGCTGAAAAATGGCCCGAAAAATGGCTGTTATTGGGCTGTTTGTGGGGCCTTTTGCCAGTTTCAGCCGTTTCAAGCCAGCCTGGAAAATAGCCCCCAAATGACCAAAAGTAGCCCAAACCGCCTCCAAACTCGAAACCTGAATCCCACCTCTGCCCGAAAAAAACCCATCCTCGGACTTCCATTCTTACATACCAAAGAAACTGGAGAAAAAATTTGGGCAGCAAAACCATCCTGAAATGGACAGCTCTGCTTGCTGCAGACGCTACTTGACAGACCAGGTGATCAGCAGGAAGAGTTGAGACTGCCCAGCTGACCGTCCAGGATGTGGTGGCTCTGAAAGAAAAGACAAGGGGAAGAAAGGTTGGGGAGGGGTGTCGAGAGAAGGATGCCCTCCCTACCTATTAGGATCAATACGAAAGAACAAAAAAAAAGCTGAAATAGCCTGGGGCGATAAGACCCCCAGTCAGGTTGACTAAACAGCCAGGAGTTTCAGGGCTAGCGGACTCGAACTCCAGCCTTGGTTCCTCATTTAAGCAAGGTCCCCTCAGACAAATTGGTGTTCTACCCCTGTTCTGTCCTATTTGGTCAAGCCTAACAATACAAGATTGGTCGAACAATATAATAATGTGAAAAACCCATAAAAATACCATGCTTCTACTCAGATACCACGTACCATACAGTATACTATAAAATCCTTCAACCAGTGCAACAACACTATATACTGCTGTCTCACACTTAGCCCATGGCAGTATTAACAATGAGGCATAATTAGGTCTGAATCCGCCTGGTATTGGCCACAAACCAGACCAGGTAAACGGTATTACAGCACTGTACTAACCAGTACCACAACGCCATACGCCAATGGTTCAATACTGACACCTACAGCACCAGAGCAATTGGTGTACTCTACCTCCCTGACTCCTGTTGTATTTACAAGACATACATACATAGTTAAACAATACAATTCAATATTATACAATACTGTGCAATTCCATGCTAAACAATACTATCCTCCGTATACTATCGTCGTATACTTAAATCTAAACTTGCACCCAATATTCTCTATATTATATACCATGCAATACTATACAATACGATACTATGCTATGTTGCAGTATACTATACTACACAATACTTGACGGTATTATGCGGCCTGTCAATACTGTAATGCTATACTATGTATTCAATACACACATAAAGTCTATCTGGCCATGTGCCCGCTGTACTTGCAGTACCGTACTATGTGTATGCTAGTGCCTAATTATTACTGAGCTTATACTGTAAGTCTAAATACTCACGGTATTCACTGTACAATACTACTGTATAATACAGTATAGAATACAATACTGTACTGTACAATATATCTTATGGAATACCTTACTATATCATACTATATAATACTAAACAATACTATACAATATATTATACGATAAAATACTACAGTATGCTGTACAATATTATACCATACTATATAATATTATACTATACTATATAATACTGTTTCCCTGAAAATAAAACCCAATTGGAAAATAAGCACTAATGCATTTTTTGGAGCCAAAATTAATGTAACACCAGGTCTTATTTTCACGGAAACACAGCACTATACAATACTATGCTATACAATATAATACAATACTGTGTACACGATACATTATTACAACTGTGCTCTACTGTACTATATATAATACAATACTACACTTCTTTGTACTACAGTATACACTTCAATACTATAGTATAGAATACGTACCCTAGAATACCATACTATACTATATACTAAATAATACTATAAAATATAATGTACTATACAATACTATACTACGCTGTACTATAGCATACTTTACTATAGCATACTTTATAATATAGTACTCTACAGTACTGTACTATAATGCACAATACTATCGTATAGTATAGTATACTATGCTATACTATAAAGTATTGTACTATACCAGGAATCAGCAACCTGTGGCTCCGGAACCGCATGTGGCTCTTTCAATCCCTCTGCTGCGGCTCCCTGCCACCGATGGGCTCCACGATTGAATGGGCTTTCGGTTAGGACAGGTAGAGGAAAAAGGATGCTGCGCTAGGAGGAGACTCTATGGTGGGGGTACCGGATTTCTGGTCAGCAGAGGAAAAAGGATGCCGCGCTAGGAGGAGACTCTATGGTGGGGAAACTGGACTGAATTGAACAGGGGTGCTTCCAGGTAGGATGTTTGTGGACCTTTGTGAGTGTTTAATGTTGCCGATTCCTATACTATACTGTACAATACTATGGTATGCTATAGCTATGTATTGGTTCTACCTAAAGTATTTTTAATCAGTAAAACATTTTCAACACCTAGGTTTCATTCCAGCTTCATCCACAGTCTGTGAGCAGCCCCAAGACCTCGCGACTGACAAAACAGACAACACACAAAGAATCACCTTGGTGTAAAAGTCCTCTTTGTTGCTTGGCTGGAAATTCAAGCGGGCATAAGAAATGAGAAGATTAACCAGTTGGCTGAGAGTAAATTTCTTGCTATTGTGGATGAAGTACTGAGGAGGGGAAAAAAAAAAAGGAAGAAGAATTAGGAATTTTCCAACCCGCGGCAGATCAGAAAGAAAACAGCCAAAGAGAACACCGGGGGTAGATGATCCTTGATTTACAACCATCTGTTTATTGACCGTTCGAAGTTACGATGGAAATGCAAATGAGCCGTTCTCACTCTTACGACCGTTGCAGCATCCTCATGGTCATGTAATCAAAGTTTTGGACGTTTGGTAACTGGCTTGTATTTACGACAATTGCAACGTCCCGTGATCCCCTCTGGCCACCTTCCGGACAAACCAAGTTAACGGGGGAAGCCAGGTTCGCCAACTAGCTTAACAACAGAGGGGCGCCAGGAAGATCAGAAAAGGGGGTGAAACTCAATGTCTCGCTTAAGCGACAGAAATGTTGGCCTCAATGTTGGCCGTAAATCGAGGACTACCTGTATTGCCATCCTTTTTTTTAAAAGCCCATTCATATCAACAATCCCATGGAGAAAAATAAGACACTCAGAGGTAGGATTCTACCAGTTCACCTGAACCGCTAGTTCTGGTGAGCTGCCTTTTCCTGCGCTTTATTTTCCTGTTTTTTAGAACAAGCTGATACAGCAGAAGGTAAGTAACTGAGTCAAAAATGGGCTTTCCTAAATGTAGAGCACGCGCTCACTGAACCTGAATATGCTTCTAATTTCCCACCCACATTGTTCAAATCAGCGTGGCAATTTCAAGAGGAGGGCACTACAATCCCCAGAATTCCATGCAATCCACCCACCTTCAAGGTGCACCAAGCTCAAGCTGGCTGTGGAATTCTGGGAGTTGAAGTCCATCCATCTTGAAGGGGCCAAGCTTAGAGGTGACTGTGGAATTCTGGGAGTTGAAGTCCACCCTTCTTGAAGGTGCCAAGCTTAGAAGTGGCTGTGGAATTCTGGGAGTTGAAGTCCACCCTTCTTGAAGGCACTAAGCTTAGAGGTGACTGTGGAATTCTGGGAGTTGAAGTCCACCCTTCTTGAAGGTGCCAAGCTTAGAAGTGGCTGTGGAATTCTGGGAGTTGAAGTCCATCCATCTTGAAGGGGCCAAGCTTAGAGGTGACTGTGGAATTCTGGGAGTTGAAGTCCATCCATCTTAAAGCATGCCAAGGTTGACCAACACTGGATTGGAGGCCCACCACTAGACAAATGCAGATTCCATTCAATCCACCAAAAAGATTGAATTGGATCTGGAAGCACCACCTCTGGATTTCTCTCCGTTGACTTGCTTTCTTCCGCTAACCCTGAGGTCCACAACCCCAGGTCCACAGGCCGGTCCTTTGGCAATTGGGGCATGCAAGTGGCGGCCGCGTATCTAAATCCATCCCATTTCTAAAACCATCCCATTTCCCCCACCACCACCATCAGCAGAAGCATGGAGGACCTGATCTGAAGATCCTTCCCCCATCCCCACCCCCGTGGCTTTTCCTCCCTTCCCACTGGAGCTCACCTCCGCAGAGGCCTCGAAGAATGGCAGGTTTAACCATTTGAGATAGGAGAAGGACTTCACACAACGGACCACGTCAGTCGGAGGCAACTCGGGGACATGGGGCAGGAGGTCCGAGCAGATCTTCTGGAACATCTGAGTCTGGTGGAAATTCAGCTTCCCTTTCAGGGGAAGAGACAGAAGGTGGAAGTCAAAACCCAAAACGGACGTGGACACCCCCAAAGGGAGAAGGTCTTCTTGTTTGTCCAAGGTTGTCCCATCCCTGGTGAAGCTCAGACCCAACACCTCAAGATTAAGAGACCTGGAATTTTTCTTTCCATTTCATAAAATTTGGGCCAAACTAGGGCACTGGGTGGACCAATAGGGCCAGTGGTGGGGTTCAACCGGTGTAACAATCGGTTCGGTGGTCGTGCACACAGCTTTTGAAAAACGCCCATGTTCAGCTCTAAAACTGACTTTCGGCTGCAGCCCCGGTGAGTAAAACAGCTGAGGTGCAGCACTCTGCTGTGCCGCACGGATCAGCTGAGCAGCAAAACGCAAAAATATAGGACAGACCAGGGGAGGGGAGGGTGGTATGGCCAACTAACTGCTGTAACAACCGGTTCGCTCAGACCTGTCCAAACTGGCTGAATCTTCACCACCACCTCCCTTGGTATTTTTGGCGACCGCAACAGCGCCCGGGTACATTGCCATTCATTCAGAAGATAGGGCATAATCGGTCATTAATTAAAAAAGTAGCCGCCAGGATTAGTTGTCTAAGGCTCCCACCGAGCATAGGCCCTGTTAGGAATACCAAGATTACCTAACATAGTTTGGGTAAAATAATATATATAAACTATGCTAGTAAGTTTAAGTGTGTGTCCCTTTAAATCGCAAAGCATGTAATTTTGGGTGCGGTTGTGAAACCGCCATAAGAGGGAGCAAGAGAATGTGCTGGATTGCTGACGATTGCTGGATTGCTGGTTTGCTAACTGCGTGTTCCCTGCTGCTGAGTTTTTGAACGTCGAAGGAAGAAAGGAGGTTTGACTTATTCATATCTCTACTGCGAGGAGATATATTACTGGACCGATATTTGTAAGTTTACTGACCTCTTTTTCGACACCGGACTTTGCAACTGAATAATCCCTGGACGGATTGAACTAGTAAATGACATATGGACTGTTTGACTATGCTAAAACTCTTACTGGAATAAACTATTTAACTAGCACAGTGTATCTGTTTTACTGAGTGTAAGCTACAAAAACGTTTATCTCACATATTTTGCCTGCCTGACTGACTGCACATTCTGCTGGGGTGTATCCCTAACAGGCCCCAACCCTCTTGATGGGGGATGATGGGATTTGGAGACCAGCCCAGCTGGAAGGCACTGGGATGGGGCAGGCGGAGCTCATATCTCCTATCTAAGTCCTCCCATCTCTCAACGGCCAACAAAGGTCTAAACTCCACAACCCATCCGCTCTGCGGCTGCTTGCCAACCTCAGGTGACACCCGAAACCACATGTAGTCCTTGTTCAGTGACCATTTGTAGTTACAACAGCACGAAACAAAAATAACTTGGTGACTGTTTTTCATGCTTACAACAGTCCCATTTGGTAAAACTCGTATTTATGATGGGTCACAGCGCCCCGCCGAGGTGATCCTCTTTAGCGACCTTCCAACCAGCAAAGCCAATGGGGATGGAGCCAGATTCACTTAATGACTGTGTCCAAGGGATTCGCTTAACAAATGCAGCAAGGAAAGTTGTGTACTAGGGTAAAACTCACCCCAAGGTTTCACTTAGCGACCAACATTTAGGGCTCTATTGTGGACATCAACTGACGATGGACGGGATTCACTTAACGGTGGCAAAGAAAAGGGGTCCCATAGGGTGAAACTCACTTAATAACAGTCTCACTTAGCGACAGGAACGTCAGCCTCGATTGAGATTTTCATAAAGGGAGAATTAGCTTTTATCCAAATTATTCCTGGGCACTTTTTATTTTCAAAAGCCCAGGAAGAGAAGACTTACAATGGTTCGTTTAGCGACCATCCGAAGTCGCAAAACAGGACCCGGGAAAAAACTCCCGAATTTCCTTGCTCGGCCGCGGAAATGCAGACGATCCCATTTAGCAGCTTTGAGTTGAGGGCAAAACTCTGGATTCGGCCAATTCTCCCGACGAATCCAAATTTTCCCGGAAAAGATGTTTGTGTGTGGGGTGTGTGTGGAAATAAGAGATTGCTCACCGAAGGCGAACGCCAAATCCAGGAGGATATCCGGCTTGACAGCAAAATGCTTCTGGACAAAATGGTAGCTGATGGCTCGAAGGAGCGGCAAGGAACGGAGATTTTGTTGGGCTAAGACGACGGCAAGCCTCCGGATGTCCTCGGGAGAGAAGTGGGCAGCTAGCTCCAGGCTCTGCGGGGAGGAGATCCGTTTAGCGCCGGGAGCAAAGAGGACCACGGGTGGGGAGGGGGGGAAGAGGCAGAGAGATTGGGGGGATGGAGGATTATGAAACGTCTGCAAAGAACCACCCAGCTCAGAGACCACCAAGGACCCCGCAGTCCTCCTCCTCCTTCTCCCTCTTCCTCCTCCTCTCCAGAAATCCCACATCTTCACAGCACCGATGGCCGTCACCTGGTCGGGCCACCAAAATGTTCATCAGAAAAGACCGCCCCACTGCTCCGGCTTACCTTATCCTCCAGCCGCTCCCGGAGTTGTGGCGAGAGGTATTCCTGTTTGGCCATGAGCAAGGCAATGGTCTGCGCATCTTCGATCTCGGCCCAGCGCATCTCCAGCTGGGCCAAAAGCTCAGTCAGCAGCTCGTGGGGTTTCTCCCTAGGGACGCAGGCAGCCAGGGAAGCGGCCAGGGAAGCCAGGCGCCGGTAGGAGAGTCCGCGTAGGCGCCAGCGCAGCTCCAGCTCGGCCGAGCACAACTCCTTCTGCTGGGGGCTGACCCCCAAAAAGTAAAGGCTCTTGAGGAGATTGATCAATGCTGGGTCATGGAGCCGGGAGGCCTGTGGGCCGGAGGGACGAAGAGCATAAATGTATTTATTTATTTATTAACTTTTCTCCGGGGCATCCTTGACTTACGACGGCTCGTAGAGCAACCGAAGTGGCAAGACGGGATCGGGGAAAAAACAGGACTGAGCCTACCTAAGGCGGGACTAGAACTCCCTGTCACCTCGTGATTGGGCCAAAGTCAGCCAACTGGCTTTCGTGCCTAAGGCGGGACTAAACACATTGTCACCATATGATTGGCCCAACGTCACCCAGCCAGATTTCCTGCATAAGGCAGAACCCCCTGGTCTCCTTGTGATTGGCCCAAAGTCACCCAGTTGGCTTTCATGCCTAAGGCGGGACTAGAACTCCCTGTCACCTGGTGATTGGCCCAAAGTCACCCAGTTGGCTTTCATGCCTAAGGCGGGACTAGAACTCCCGTCTCCTGGTGATTGGCCCAAAGTCACCCGGTTGGCTTTCATGCCTAAGGCGGGACTAGAACTCCCCATCTCCTGGTGATTGGCCCAAAGTCACCCAGTTGGCTTTCATGCCTAAGGTGGGACTAGAACTCCCTGTCACCTGGTGATTGGGCCAAAGTCAGCCAACTGGCTTTCGTGCCTAAGACGGCACTAGAACTCACTGTCACCATGTGATTGGCCCAAAGTCACCCAGGTGCCCTTTATGCTAAGATGGAACCAGAAAAAGGCATCTGACAGGGTTGAGACTTCCAATCTAAACCCAGCCACCTATTAGAACTGACTTCTTCCGGCCTGGAAAGACAAGCTACCAGGACCTCCAGCAGGTTCTGGCTCACAACCCACCTCCTTGTATGTGTGATGGAGCAGCTGTTGAAAACGTTTATCCTTCAAGATAGCCTTGTGGTCCAGTTTGAGCTGCGAGGCCAGGTGGGATAAGCGTGTGATCAGGAGGGCGGCCTGGTTCCCGCTGATGTCGTGCAGATGTTCCGGAGCGAGGAGTTCCTCCATGCTGGATGACACCATGATGAGGTCTTCCCACCTGGGGGGCTTCTCCGGGGTTTTGCTCTCCAGCTCCTTCACGGAGAAGCGGTCGGCCACTTGCGAGAGGTTGTAAGTGGTCCTCAAGGCGAAGGGAGGCCTTTTGGACCACGGGGCCTGGGACAACGGACCAGCTTGGTGGCCCAAGGAGGAGACGGTTCTGTAAAGCCAACACCAGCGGTGCATCAGCCTGGCCGCCATCTTGCTGGGAAGTCTGCAGGGAAGGGGTGGAGAGGGGAGGGATTAGCCTTGATTATCAAGACGGGGAAGGCAAACGCTTTGCGTATAAACGGAGAGCAAACTCCCAATTCCTCATAGAACTGATGAGGTTCCCTAGTTGGGTCATGAAATGTCCGCAAGAAACCACCAAACTCCTAAGTCCTAAGGTCCTTCCTCCTCCAACCCCATTCCCTTCTACTGTTGATGACGTTCCCTGGCTGGGTCATGAGACGTCTGCAAGGAAGCCACCCGCAGAGAGCATCAAGGACCTCACAATTCCCTCCCTCCCTTCCTTCCTTCCTTCCTTCCTTCCCTTCCCTTCCCTTCCTTTCCTTCCCTCCTTCTAGCACTGATGGTGTTCCCTGGCTGGGTCATGAGACGTCTGCAAGGAAGCCACCCGCAGAGAGCATCAAGGACCTCACAATTCCCTTCCTTCCTTCCTTCCTTCCTTTCTTCCTTCCCTTCCCTTCCCTTCCGTTCCCTTCCCTTCCCTCCTTCTAGCACTGATGGTGTTCCCTGGGTGGGTCATGAGACGTCTGCAAGGAAGCCACCCACCTCAGAAAGCACCCAGGATCCCACAATCCTCTCCACAACCGCCCCTTCCTTCAAGCCCTGATGATGTTCCCTGGTTGAATCAAACAGTGGCACACCCAATCAAGCGAACATAAATATTCTCAATCAGAATAGAGCTGGGAGGGACCTCGGAGGTCTTCTAGTCAGCGGTCGCCAACTGGTGGGCCGCGGTCCACTGGTGGGCCGTGAGAAAATTTTGGTGGGCCGCAAAGAAATCTCACCCCCAGAACACCCCCCCAAAGCAATTAATCCAGGCTGCGCAGAAACACAAGTCTGCCCCGCCCACATGGCCCGCGGGAACCCTCCCCGCCCACTCACTCCTTACCCAGTAAACTTGTCTGCTAAGTTGCTATTTTTCCTTTTTCCGACCATCATCTGTTCTGCTGTGCCGGGAGATTTAGATTAGCTAGGAAGCAGGAAATGGCTGGGTTTCTTGCTTTCTAGCTAGTCTTTTAGATGTTCGGCTCTGCTTTTAAGCACAGCCGAACCTCCCTTAGGACTGAAGGTTCTAAAGCTCACGGCAAACAAATTTTATGTGACACACTGAGCTAGCCGATGGCAAATGGATAGATCACTGAATGATTCTGTGAGCAACTCAATCTGCCTGCCTGCTTTGCCTGATTTTGGGTAAAAGTTGCTTTTTTATAAAAAAAAATCATTATTTACATACATGGTGTGTTGTGAGTTCATTTTATGAGTTTGCTTGCAAGCAAATGTTATGTGACAGACTAAGCTAGCCAATGGCAGATAGATAGATCTCTGAATGAATCTGTGATTCTGTGAGCAACTCATAGAATCACATCAACTATGCCTGCCTGCTTTGTCTGATTTTGGGTAAAAGTTGTTCTTTTTAATTAAAAAAATCAATATTTATATAAATATATTATTTACATACAAGCCATGCCCAGTCAGTCACATGACCGCCAAGGCACACCCACAAATTAGGCCACGCCCACAGAACCGGTTGGTGGTCCCTGGGATTTAAAATTATGAGTTTGGTGGTCCCTGCGGTCCAAAAGGTTGGCGACCCCTGTTCTAGTCCAACCCCACTCAAGCAGGAGATAATGTATTATTTCTGATACAAAGACACCTCATTTCAACCCTAACCTGCAAATATTTGCCTTTAGGGACAAGCGACTGTCCCGTCTCTTCTTGAAAACCTCTAGTGTTGGAGCATCCATGATTTCTAGTGGCAAGCAGTTCCACTGGTTAATTGTTCTCAGTGTTAGGAAGTTTCTCCTTATTCTAGGTTGCTTTTCTCCTCGATGAGTTTCCAACCATTATTTCTTCTCTTGCCTTCTGGTGCTTTGGAAAATAAATTGACCCCGTCTTCTTTGGGGCAGCCCCTCAAATGCTGGAGTGCTGCTCTCATGTCCCCCGTACTCCTCCTTTACTCTACATTGGCCATACTCAACACCTGCCACTGTTCTTCCTACGTTTTACTCTCCAGTACTCGCCTTTCATCATCTTAAATGTTCTTCTCTGCCCTTTTCCCAAAGTCTCAACCTCTTTTTTTTGGGGGGGTGAAGGGGAATGTGGTGACCGCCCTCGATGCAGGACTCCAGGTGCGACTTTACTAAGTGGTAGTGATACTTCATGTGAGTTTCTATGCCTCTGTTTAGACAGCCAAGGATTGTCTTAGCTTTTTCAGCTGCCGTCGCATACGGCTGGCTCAAGTTTTAAGTTGTAATCCGCTCGGACTCCAAGGTCCATCTCGCAGTTAGGCCAGGTTTCACCTAATCTAACCAAAGGTGCAAGGACTTACAACCAAAATACAGTGGGACGAACCTGGTAACAGATTTTGGACAACAAAGAAAGGTAAGAAGGCATTTCATTTCAGCCCTGTTGGGTCGAGTAGGATCTCCTGCTCAAGCAAGGGGGTTGGACTAGATGACCTCTGACATCCCTTCCCATTCTGTTATTCTTTAAAGGTGTCCTGCTCAAGCAGGGGGGTTGGACTAGCCACTAGAAGATCTCCAAGATCCCTTCCAACTCTGTCATATTGGAAGAGTCTCCTGCTTGAGCAGGGGGTTGGACTAGATGACCTCCAAGATCCCTTCCAAATTTGTTATTCTGGGATTCTGTAAAGGGCTCCTGCTTGAGCAGGGAGTTGGACTATATGACCTCCGAGATCCCTTCCAACTCCGTTGTACAGATAAAATAATAATTCTTCATATTTACTACATTTGACAATCTTATATAGTTTTAGTAATACTACACATATTTTGTTGGATTAGAATCTTTCACTATCTGATTATTTGATATTTCAGTATGTTATTTTTATGCCCATCTCCATATTCTACATATCACTGCTCTTACTACAAAAAAAAACATTAATAATCATATCTGTTGTATTTAACAGACATATATTTCTAACTAGCTCAATTCCCGTACTCCGCTACGAAATTATGTGGTCAGGCTGTTTTGGGGGAGGAAAATAAGGAGAAAAAAAATCTGCTTCTGCCTACCAGCATCCATTGGTATTCATCTGGCTAGCGTCCTGTCAGCGTATGATGTTGAGGGCTGTTTGGAAACTGAAAGAGTATTTGCTGTGTGAGCAAGGACAGCAAGGAGCTCAACTATTGTGTACTAAAGCTGGTGGCTGCTGTGAAACTGAAACTCCTTTGCTTGTGTTTTGCATTTGGAAGAGATTTTTTTGCAGGTGGGGTGGGGGAGTAGAACTCCTTAGCATCAGAGCATGTTAATAATAATAATAATAATAATATAGGAAATACTAAATGCTCTGATGGTCATTTCGAAAAATCCTTTCTTAGTGAGCACCTAGAAGCCAAGAGGAACATAAGTGCCAAATTTCAAGTTTGTAGGCTTTACGGTTCTGGAGATATTGTGATGATGCATGAGGGGCATTTCGCTTTTATATATATACAGATGGAAGACGAGAAGAAAGAAGATAGTAATTCACATATTTATATTAAATTATAATCTTCCATTGTTTATCAACGTATGTACATTTGACAAGCGTATATAGCACACACCTATTTTGTTGGAATTATAATCCTTCATTATGAAAATTATTCAGTACTTCAGTATGGTGTGTTTTTATGCTGATCAAATTCTAGATCTCAATCCTATGACTAAGAACAGACTGTTAATAATCATATTCGTTACATTTCACAAAATATTGTGTGTGTGTGTGTGTGCATGTGTGATATTGATTCTATGCCTCTGACAAGCAAGGATAACGTTCGTTTTTTAGGTCATAAAAGAGTAGAACCATTTCTTGAATGACCGTTGCTACCCCGGCATTGCAAAAGAATGACTTATGACCGTGTTTCATACCAATGACCATTGTACTTCCACCACCCCATAGTCATGTGATCCAAATTCAGACACTTGGCACCCGGTTCGCATTTCGATGGTTGCAGAGTCGACCCGGGGAGGTTCACATCAATCCGCTTTTACGACTGTCTCCCCAGCAAAGTCAAGTGGGGAGGGGGAGAATTCATTTAACGTCGCATGACGCTTAAGCCGTGGCGGCGATTCACTTAACAGTGGCAAGTGAGGTTGTTAAAAACAGGGCCGAGACTCACTTAATGACAGTCTCGCTTAGGGGCAGACATTGGCAGGAGGCAATAACTGTAGTAAGTCCATGGCCGCAATCCAAAGGCAGTAATTCCCCACTGCTAAACAAGGGGGGATCATGGTCCTCGATCTTACGACTGCCACGGAACCCAAGATTTTTTTTTCCGCATCACTTGGAACGGGTCACAAAACGAAGTGTTGTAAATCGAGGACTCCCTGTAATGAATACATCATTAAGCCAGGTGGTCGTTCAGTCCACCCTGCCCCGTTTTACGACCTTGGCTTGCCTCCATCCTTAAGAGAACCCAGGAGGCTTGCTCTGCGAGAGGGCTGGACTGGATGGCCTCAGGGTGTACCCCATAGTAGGCACGTGGACCCCCAATGCCGGACGGACGGCATTGGGGGTCCACGTGCTTCGGGCGAGAGAGATGGAATATGTAGTCCAAGGAAATGGAGTCCAACCTATTGTTTTTGCATTGAGAAGAGAGATGGGCCGACGGACTGCCCCATTCCGGCCGGTTTTCCACCGGCAGCCGAGGGTGGAAAGCCTCGAGGCCCCGAGAACCATGCCCGGAGGCGGCTTACCTTCCCAGGGCCCCCGTCGCAGAGCGAGGACTGACCTCCACCCGCCGCCCGCACGTCCGCTGCGGCTCGGAAATGAGCGACACGTCGACCCCCGATGACGTCACGAGCCCGCTTCCCACCGTCGCGCGGTTTGCTCGGCCATACATCCCGGCGTCCATTTGGGGGGAAGACTTCAAATCCCAGCATTCTCAGCCATGACGATGGAGGGTGAGGGGCGCTGGGAGTTGAAGGCCTGAGCCTCTGAGGAGCCATGGTGTGAAACGGTTCTCGAAATGGATGAGCGGTTTAAGGCCAAAAACAAAACAAAACACGACCTTAGTTTAATATAGAAGTCTTCAAACCTGACAGCTTTAAGACTTCTGGACTTCAACTCCCAGAATTCCTCCTCCAGTCATGTTAGCTCAGGAATTCTGGGAGTTGAAGTCCACAAGTCTTAAAACTTGCCAAGTTTGAAGGACCTAGGCTGAGAGGACGCAGGACGCATGCGCACTAGGTAGAAAGTAAGTTTTAGGAATAAAGGATCCAGGCTGGGAAGATGTTCTCAAAGCGCATGCGCGCTTTAGGTGAGGGAAAGGGCTCAGTTTAAAAATAAAGAGCGCAATAAAGTCAGCGGCGCTTCCAGAGCGTTCAAAGGACTTCAACTTCCAGAATTCTCAGCCGTGACGACGGAGGGGAGGGACTCTGGGAGTTGAAGGCCGCTGCCTCTGAGAAGGCCACAGGTCGGGAAACAGTTAAAGCGCATGCGCATTTCAGGATAGGAAAACGTAAAGAAAACGTTCTTAACGCACATGCGCACTTCAAGCGAAAAAAAAAGACATAGAGCCCAACGTCTAGTTCTGGAGTCAGTGGCATTTCCGGAGCTCCCAGAATTCTAACCAGTGGTGGCGGAGGGTAGGAATTGAAGACCGCGCTGTCAGGAGACCTAGACTGGGAAATCGTTGTCAAGGCGCATGCGCGCGTCAAAAAAAAAACCGCCTCAGTTTAGACATGAAGAGAGCTCAAGAGCTAGTTCTGACGTCAACGCCTCTTCCGGACTTCGAGGACTTCAAATCCCAGAATTCTCAGCAGTGATAAAGATGGCGAGGTCTCAGAATGCTCTGGCTGGGAAGACGTTCTCACGGCGCATGCGAACTTCAGGATAAACGCCTCAGTTTATTTACAAATAAAGACTTCCAATCTCAGATTTCCCAGTCAAAACGATGCAAGGAGGAACTCTTGGAAGGGAAGGCCGCGCCATTCATGAGGGCTGGAGGGGTGGGGGCGAGAGAGAGAGAGAGAAAAGGACTTTCTCGGCGCACTTGCTGACTTGAGGAAAACGGAAAGGCCTCAGGAAAAAACATTCTGTTTAGGGAGTGCTCGCCTCCATCCCTCCACGCTAAACCCGAATTCTTCTCCCTCCACCGCAACTTTGATTAAAAAGAGCCGGGAAACGCTGGACTACGACTCCCGTCGTGCTTTGCGCGCGCACTTCCCCACCCCCGCCGGCCATCTTGTCCCCGCGAAAGCCGGGATTCGCCGCCGCCTACAAAACCGGGCCGAAGAGCCCCGCCTCTTCCGGTGCTGAGGAGAGTCTGAGGAGAATCGCCGGAGCGGGAGGAGAAGCTCGCAGTCGGCCGCGACGTTGCCTAACGCCGCAAAGCCCGGCTAGGTGAGGCCGAGGCTTCTCTCCCGGAGCCGACGTGGTAGGCCCCGAAGGCCATCGGGTCTCTCCTTTATCTGGGGTGGGGGGGGAGCGGACTACAAAGCCCATCTTCCCCCGCCGGCCCCTCTTGAAAGGGGTGGAGGAGCTCTTTTTTTCCCGTCCTTCCCATGTTACCTCTACGACGCCCGTCTTCTCCAAGAACGAACTCTTGGCGCCGCCCGGCTGGGGAGGATGGGAGTTGTTATCCCCACCACCACCACCACCATCTTTCTGGCTGCTCTGATTCTGTACGGGTCTTCTGCTTGAGCAGGGGTTGGGCTAGATGACCTCCCGGGTCCCTTCCAACTCTGATTCTATGATTCTGTAAAGGTCTGATTGAGCAAGGGGTTGGACTAGATGATCCCCGAGGTCCCTCCCAACCCTGTCATTCTGTAAAGGTGTCCTCCTTGAGTGGGGTTCAGCTAGATGACCTCCAACATCCCTTCCAACTCTGTCCTTCTGTAAGGGTCTCCTGTTTGAGAAGCGGGTTGAATTAAATGATAGATGGTTGAAAGAGATAAGAGTTAACAAAGAGGTGGATACAGACAAATACTAAATAGAAGATAAATGGATGGATAGATAGATACAAATACTAAATAGAAGATAAATGGATGGATAGATAGATACAAATACTAAATAGAAGATAAATGGATGGATAGGTGGGTGGATAGGTAGTTAGGTAGATGGTTGATACAAATACTAAATAGTAGACAGACAGACAATAGATGGATGGATAGATGTGTGTGTGTTTATCTGTATATGTTTATGTCTCTATACAGTCACATCTACCTGCTACCCAGCTGCCTCCAAAGCACCTCCAGGCAGCTTATCTGGGTTTCCGTCCACGCCAGGTTTCAGTCCCAAAAGTCACCCTGCGTTTGGCAGGAACCAGTCCTGCCACCTATAATCTTCTTTCCTTCCTCCCTGGGGGGTATAGTCAGTTGTCTTCCTGGGTTGTAGGAAAGCTGCCGAGGCTGGTACGCTTAGGACCTCAGCCTTGGCGTGTGAAGCTTGCCCTGTTTTATGACGTTTCTCGCCACCACGCTCAACGCCATGGTCATTTAACGTTCGTGAGTTGCTTTGAGTTAGATTTAGAGAGAAAAGAGGGGAAAAAGTCCCTTTGTTTCAAGGCCCTTTTAACTTTAAGTCATCGTTAAACTAGTTGTCATAAGTTGAGGACTATCCTCCGAGTCTGTTACTGAGCATCAGTGGACGCTGCCACTGTCGTAAATGCGAACAATAGTAATAAGCCCCATTTATCAGTGGCGTAACTTCAAACAGTCACTAAGCGAACGGTTGTAAGTCGAGGTAACTCGTTTGGTCCTTGCTTGTTTCTCCACTGATCAACTTTTAGTTTTTAGCTGGTCAATTTTTACTTCTCAGCTGATCAATTTTTACTTTTTTGCATTTTTAAGTTTTTCACTGATTAAGTTTTAGCTTTTCCCTGTTCAAGTTTTACTTTTCAGCCAATCAATTTTTACTTTTTAGTGCAAAAGTTTCAATCATTTTTGCTCAAGCCGCCTTTAAAATTTGTAAGCAAAGCATTTTATCCTTTTTTTTTGTCCCTTTGTTTAAAGTTGCGTTGCTCGTGTGTTTTTTAAAATTTCTATTTTTGGCCTTTAATTGTCGGGTTCCCAAAATAGAAGCGGCTATAAAGTCTTTTCCTCTAATTTAAAACTGGTTTTTGTGGGCTTTTATTTCTGTTTTCATCTACAGACCCCAGCTCTGCCTTAAATCTCTTGAACGTCGTTAGATACATTTAGCTCCCTGAATGGAATTTGACTGTCTGCCATTTTCTTGGCTTGGAGTTATTCTGTATATTTTATACAGACACAGTAACATTTTCCTTCAGGGAGTCCTCGACTTCACGACGACTCATTTACCCACCACACAAAGCTCCAGTGGCACTTGGAAGAAACCGGGCCTTAGCACCGTTTGTCACACTTAACACCCGTCGCAGAAATTACCCCCCTCCCGATCGACATCCAGATGCTTGGCCACCAACTCGTATTTACAACAATCGCAGCATCTCGGGGAGGGGGGTGTCACATGATTCCCACCCCTTTTTTGCGACCTTCGGATCACTTATTTGAACAACTTGCCGGGATACCCAGGGACCAGAAACGTCGTGAAATGGGACAGAACTCGTTTAATGGAGGTTTCCCTTAGCAACAGGAATTTGGGGGCCTCCCTTACTGGTTGTAGGTCTTCTTGTAGGCACCCCGGTGTCTTTACCATATGGTTTCTGTAAGGGTCTCCTCCTTGAGTAGGGGGTTGGACTAGTTGACCTCCGAGGTCCTTTCCAGCTCTGTTTTTCTGAGGGTCTCCAGGTGGAGCAGGGAGTTTAATTAGATGACCTCTGAGGAGCCTTCCAATTCTGTCATTCTGTAAGAGTCTCTTGATCAAGCAGAGGGTTGGACTAGATGTCCTCCCAGGTCCCTTCCAACTCTGTCATTCTGCATGGGTCTCCTGCTTGAATCACAGAATGACACAGTTGGAAGGGATCTGGGAGGTTATCTAGTCCCACCCCCTGCTCCACCAGCAGACTTTTACAGAATTGTAGAACGACAAGAGTGCGAAGGGACCTGGGAGGTCTTCTAGTCCAGCGGTCGCCAACCGGCGGGCCTCTTGGTGGGCCTGCTATATTGCTATTTTTCTGACCATCATCTGTTCCGCTGTGCCAGGAGATTTAGATTAGCTAGGAGGCAGGAAATGGTTGGATTTCTTGCTTTCTTGGTTGGATTTCTAGCTAGTCTTGAGATCTTCAGCTCTGCATTTAAGCACAGCCGAATCTCCCTTAGGACTGAGTTTGCTTGCTAGCAAATTTTATGTGACAGACTGAGCTAGCCAATGGCAGAAAGATAGATCTCTGAATGAATCTGTGGTTCTGTGAGCAACTCAATCTGCCTGCCTGCTTGGCCCGGTTTTGGGTAAAAGTTGCTCTTTTTTAATAAAAAATTCAATATTTATATAAATATTTATAATATTTACATACAAACCATGCCCAGCTAGTCACATGACCACAAAGCCACACCGACAAATTAGGCCACGCCCACAGAACCAGTTGGTGGCCCCTGGGATTTAAAATTATGAATTTGGTGGTTCCTGAGGTCGAAAAGGTTGGCAACCCCTGTTCTGGTCCAACCCCACTCAAGCTGGAGACCCTTACAGAATCATAGAATAACAGTGTTGGAAAGGACCTGGGAGGTCATCTAGGTCAACCCTCTGCTCCAGCAGTTTTATGTTGTTAAGTGAAACATTAGCGAAACATTGCTTCCATTTGACAATCTTTCTGGCCACCATTGTGAAGCGAATCTTGCAGTTCGTTGATGGAAAAACGGTCCAGAGTCCCTTTTTTCCCCCCATGCCATGGTAATTTTGAACCGTCACTAAATGAGGGGATCTCAATGAGGGGACTGCCTCTGGAGAAAACCACAGTGTTTTCCCCCCCTAGTTTTAAGTCCAAAATTGTAAGGAAAGGCATTTTGAGTTGGAGGTCCAAGCGGCGTCTTTATGTAACACAGCTAGTCTGGTACTTCGGAAAGGTGATCTCAGAATTCTGTCGCTAAGTGACACGGTCGGAAACTGAGGAATATTATTGGTGTTAGGAGGGAGGGGGTTTGTGGAGAGAAGGAAGAGGAGGATTAAGGGGTTCCTGGTGCTCTCTAAGCTGGTCGGGTGATTTGCTTGCAGGCGTCTCATGACCGAACTAGGGAACATCATCAGTGTTAGTGGAGAGTAGGGTTGTTCTCAGTTTGTATATCATCCCATTCAGCCCTGATGATGTTCCCTAGTTGGGTCATGAGACGCCTGCAAGAAAACAACCAGGCCCAGAGAGCACTAAGGACCCCACAGTCTGTCTTCGTTCCTTCCTTTCCTTTCCTTTCCTTCCTCCCTTCTCTGATGATGTTCCCTTGTTGGTCCAGAAAACGAGCTCAGAGGGCACCAAGGCCTCCATAGTCCGCCTCCAAATAACAGGGACCTTGGAGGTCTTCTAGTCCAACCCCCTGCTCAGGCAGGAGACCCTTTCCTCCTCCTTCTCCTCCTCCTCCTCCAAATAACAAGGGTCCTTGGAGGTCATCTATTCTAACCCCCTGCTCAAGCAGGACAGCCTCCTCCTCCTCCAAATAACAGAAATGGAGGGGGCCTTGGGGGTCTTCTAGTCCAACCCACTGCTCAGGCAGGAGATCCTTCTCCCCTTTCCTCCCCCTCCTTCTCATAACAGAAGTAGAAGGGACCTTGGAGGTCATCTAGCCTAACCCCTTGCTCAAGCAGGAGATCCTTCTCTTTCTCCTTCTCCAAATAACCGAAATGGAAGGGACCTTAGAGGTCTCCTAGCCCAACCCGCTCCCCAAATGGGAAAACCTGACCCCAGCGGTTGTCCAATCTCTTCTGAACCAACTCTTCTTTAAACAAACAAAAACAAACATCCAGAATTTGCTGCCTGGGACACTTGGCTTGGAAAACAGGGTGCACCTGCAGGAAGGGAGCAGCCAATTATGGGGAGAGGCTTGGCACACCTTTCCACCTGGAGCCAAACGGGGAAAGGCGTTGAGCACCGAGCCTGCTGGGCTCTTCCCGAAGTTGCCTCAGCCCCCGCCCGCCCACCCACCCGTCCTTGTCCTCACCCAGGTAAAAGGTTTCTTTTCTCTCTCTTTGGCTTTCTTGTGCTTTTTCTGGGTGCTTTTCTTGCAGACGTTTCATGACCCAACTAGGGAACGTCATCAAGGCTAGAAGGGAGGAGGTTTGTGAGAAGGAGGAAGAGGAAGTAGAGAAGGAAAGAAAGAAAGAGAAAGAAAGAAAGAAAGAAAGAAGAAGGCGAAGGAGGACTGTGGGGGACTTGGGCTTTCTGAGCTGGGTGCTTTTCTTGCAGACATCTCGTGACCCAACTAGAGAACATCATCAGGACTAGAAGAGAGAAGTTGTGGAGAGGAGGAGGAGGAGAAGGAGGAGTATGGGAAAGAAAAAGATGGATGGGAAGGAGGGAGGGAGAAGCGAACGAATGAACAAAGTTGGCAGTTTTCTTGCAGATGTTTCATGACCCAACTAGGGAACATCATCAGTGCTAGAAGGAAGGAAGGCCAGGAAGGTCGTACAACGGAGCACAACTCACTTCACCAACGGCCCAGATTTATCAGCCGAAATGCTGTCGATAGCACACCACAATTTTCATCCCACAAAAGTAGTGCCTGTTGCGACTGTCGTAAGCGCAAAGACTGGTTGCTTGAACTTCAAGGACCATGGAGAGAGAGAGAGCGGATAATCTGTTCGCAACTCAGCTGCAGGGGGTTGGGTTTGATGACCTCCCAGGTCCCTTCCCACTCTGTCATTCTGTGATCCCATGAATTTCCTGGTGGAGCAGGGGCTGGACTAGATGACCTCTGATGTCCCTTCCAACTCTTGCCATTCTGTAAAGATGGCTTGCTTGAATTGGGGGTTGCACTAGATCAGGGGTAGGGAAAGTTGGCTCGTCTATCACTGATGGACTTCAACTCCCAGAATTCCTGAGTGAGCCATAAAGGTCCCCCATCCCTGGACTGCTGGCTTTTCAGTGGTGGGGGAAACCCATTTTTGACTCGAACGGGACTGTTTAATATACAAATAAAGAATATATAAAGAATACGTCCTACGTTTGTATATTAAACAGTCCCGTTCGAGTCAAAAATGGGTTTCCCCCACCACTGAAAAACCAGCAGTCCAGGGATGGGGGACCTTTTACGGCTCACTCAGGAATTCTGGGAGTTGAAGTCCACCAGTGATAGACGAGCCAAGTTTCCCTACCCCTGGACTAGTTGATCTCCTGGGTCCCTTCCAACACCGTCAGTTTATTATTCTGTAAAGGTCGTCTGCTTGAGCAGGGGGTTGGACTACATGGCCTCCAATGTCCCTTCCAACACTGTCATTCTATGATTCCGTAAAGGTCTCCTGGTAGATAAGGAGGTTGGATTAGTCCAGCGCTTGCCAACCGTTGGAAGTTAGAACCGCCCCGGGATCAAGCCACTTGTGAGGAGTTCCTTGCACATTTACGACCTTCCCATAGACCAGCAGTTGCCAACTGGTGAGCTGCAGCCCACAAGTGGGCCGCAAGAAAATTTTGGAGGGCCGCAGAGAAATCTCACCCCCAGAGCACCCCCCCAAAGCAATTAATCCAGGCTGTGCAGAAACACAAGGCTGTGCTGCCGTTATGGCCTGTGAGAACCTTCCTTGCCTACTCACTCCTTACCCAGCAAACTTGCCTGCTAAATTTCTATTTTCCCTTTCCCAAACCATCAGCTGTTCTGCTGTGCCGGGAGATTTAGATTAGCTAGGAAGCAGGAAATGGTTGGATTTCTTGCTTTCTAGCTAGTCTTTAGCTCTTCGGCTCTGCTTTTAAGCACAGCCAAACCTCCTTTAGGACTGAATGTTCTGTTATTCAGTGCAGACTCACGGCAAGCAAATTTGAGAGGCTGAGCTACCCAATGGCAGATTGATAGATTACTGAATGATTCTGTGAGCAACTCAATCTGCCTGCCTGCTTTGCCTGATTTTGAGTAAAAGGAGCTCTCTCTCTCTCTCTCTATATATATATATATATATGTGTGTGTGTGTGTTATTCGGGTTTTCTCCCATAAGATTGGCAGTATCTAGGGAACGTTTGATGAAGTCTCATTCATCATCTTCAGGCTTGTGTCTTCGTCTCTGTGCTTCTCTGCACTCAGCACAGAGCCGAAGACACAAGCCTGAAGATGATGAATGAGACTTCATCGAAACGTTGCCTAGATACTGCCAATCTTACACGGGAGAAAACCTGAATAACCAAAGATCCACATACAAATACCCACGAGAACCTCAGAAAACATATATGTGTGTGTGTGTATAGATATGTGTGTGTGTGTGTGTATGTATATATACATATATATATACACATACATATATACACATACATATATGTATATGTATATATGCGTGTGTGTGTGTATTTTCTTAAGTTTTCGTGGGTACTTATATGTATGGCATTCAGCTTTGTTCGGGTATTTTCCCGTCATTGTAGTTGTGCTTTTAAAGTTGTAGCAGCGTTTGGCAGAATCTCATCTGCCATCATCAGGCTTCTGTATTGTGTTAAATGTCGAACACAATAGGAACAGACGAACACAATACAGAAGCCTGATGATGGCAGATGAGATTCTGCTGAAACGTTGCTACAACTTTAAAAACACAGCTATAATGACGTGGGAAAATACCCGAACAAAGCTGAATACCATATGTGTGTGTGTGTGTGTGTGTGTGTGTGTGTTAAGTTTTTGCGGGTACTTACATTTATGGTATTCAGCTTTGTTCGGGTATTTTCCACATCAATATTTAATATTTACATACATGGTGTGTTGTGAGTTAATTTTGTGAGTTTCCTTACAAGCAAATTTTATGTGACAGATTGAGCTAGCCAATGGCAGATAGATAGATCTCTGAATGAATCTGTGATTTTGTGAGCAACTCAATCTGCCTGCCTGCTTTGCCTGGTTTTGGGTAAAAGTTGCTCTTTTTTAATAAAAAATTCAATATTTATATAAATATTTATAATATGTACTTACAAGCCATGCCCAGCCAGTCACATGACCACCAAGCCACACCTACAAATCAATCCACGCCCACAGAACCGTTTAGTGGTCCCTGGAATTTAAAATTATGAGTTTGGTGGTCCCTCAGGTCCAAAAGGTTGGCAACCCCTGGACTAGATGACCTCTGAGATCCCTTCCAACTCTTGTCATTCTGTAAAGGTGGCCTGTTTGAGTTGGGGGTTGGACTAGATGATCTCCTGTGTCCCTTCCATCGCTGTTGGTTTATGATTCTGGAAAGGTCTGCTTGAGCAGGGGGTTGGACTAGGTGACCTTTGAGGTTCCCTCCAACCATGCCATTCTATGATTCTGTAAGGGTCTCCTTCTGGAGCAGGGGGTTGGACTAGAAGACCTCCAAGATCCCTTCCAATGCTGTCATTCTATGATTCTATATATTGCGGTTTTTCCCTTCTGGATGCCTCTTCGATTGTGCAGCCTCTGGTGAAATGCCCAGGACAGGAATGAGTGTCAAGTGGGTAGCACAAAAGAAAACCCACAGCGCAACACAATTTGGGCTTTAAGAGGGGCGGGGGCAGATGGGGGATTGTGAACAGGAAATCTCCACCTGTTCCGATGCATTTTTCAATCAACAAAAAAAATGGGAATTAAAAAGTAGAAATTTTTCTCCTGGCTTCCAAGAGGTGTATATAATAGATAAGGAGAATAATAACACAAAAATAATAACACAAAAAGATACAAAATTTTGTTTATTTATTTAGATAGGTAGCGTATTTTGTATATACAATATATATCCAAATATCGTATATGTGAAATATATAAATATATTTATACATGAATATATAGAATAGAATGCAGAATAGAATTAGAATAGAATAGAATAAAGAATACAATAAACTAGAATAGAGAAAGAAGAAAATAGAATAAAACAGAATATAGAACAGAATAGAAGAATAAAACTACAGAATAGAATGCAGAATAGAATTAGAAGATGGAATAGAATAGAATTAGAAATAGAACCATTCTATTCCTAATTCTAATTTCTATTCCACATTCTATTCTAATTCTATTCTGCATTCGATATATATATATATAATCTTGGGTGTGTGTGTATGTCTAGCCATCTTAAAGTGTGTGTGTGTATGTGTTGTGTGTGTGTGTATAAATACAAAACACACACACAAACACAAGCTTTAAGATGGCTGGACTTCAACTCCCAGAATTCCATAGCCAGCATCCTTTAAGAGGGGAGGGGCTAAAGTTAGAATGGAGTTCCCTGCGATCTGATTTCGAAGTCCCTCCCCCCCGGTCTTTCTTTCCCTTCCTCTCTCTGTCCTCCTCTCTTCTTTTCTCTTTCATACCCTCTTCAGCCTGTAAGAGGGGAGGACTTCAATCCCCAGAATTCCCCAATGCAGCCACGATTTCAGCTCTGCAACCAAGAAATCCCTCCTCCTTAGTCCTCCTTTTGACCATTATTCCTCATTTGAATTCCTTGGAAATCATTCCAAGCGGCTGGACCTCTTGAAATGAAGGGCGGGAAACAGCTAGTCCTTGACTTATGACCTCAGTTGACCCCCCCACCCCCAAATTTCCTTTGCTAACCCAGACCGTTGCAAAGCGAGCCTTGGCCCTGTTTCCCAACCTTTCCTACCAGGGAAAATCCCTGCCGTTCGTGACATGATCGTTAAGTGAATCGGCCTTCCTGCTGGTCAGGAGGTCACAAAAAGTGGAATCGCCTGATGCCTGGGGTGGGACCTGCGACCGTCATATAAACACGAGCTAAAACTCTTTATCCCGTGACTGTTGCAACGGCTGTAAGTGGGAATAATTGCCTTTTTTTTTTTAGTTCTGTCTTCAAATAGCGACCAAACGAATTACCATAAGTTGAGGAGTTTACAGCAAATATGCTGTTTCTGCAATAGCACAAGAGCTACCCCGAAGCAAGACTGCTTTTGAAAAATCATTTGCTTGATTTTCTTTTTTTTATTATTTTGTGATTTATTTTATTTTATTTGTAGGCAGAATTGGAGTGTTTTGAAGGAAAAAGAAAAAGGAAACCCTCCGAGGCTTTTTCAGCTTTTTGCACGCACGCCGGCTTGGTGCCTGCATGGTGACCCAATGGCATCCCGCAAAGGATCGGCCACCAGCCCCGGGAGCAGCACGCCCGTCAGCAATAGCCGAGACCGGGAAGATGTCGAACTGGCTGAGCTCGGTCCCCTCTTAGAGGAGAAAGCCAATCCAGGAACGTCCCGTTCAGCCGACGTAAGTACGGATTTCCGCTACTGCGGAGGTGGGGAAAAATCAAGCTGTTAAAGGAGGAATGGAACGGAACAGAACAAGGACAGGACAGAACAGGACAGAATAGAATTCTATTTATTTTATTGGCCAAGTGTGATTGGACACCCAAGGAATTATGTCTTGGTGCAAATGCTCTCAGTGTCCATAAAAGAAAAGATACATTCACCAAGAGTCAAGAATCATCAGGTCCAACACTTAATAAATAGTCATAGGGTACAATTAGAATAGAATAGAATAGAATAGAATAGAATAGAATAGAATAGAATAGAATAGAATAGAATAGAATAGAATAGAATAGAATAGAATTCTTTATTGGCCAAGTGTGATTGGACACACAAGGAATTTGTCTCGGTGCAAATGCTCTCAGTGTCCATAAAAGAAAAGATACATTCACCAAGAGTCAAGAATCATCAGGCACAACACTTAATGATAGTCATAGGGTACAATTAGAAGAGAAGAGAAGAGAATTCTTTATTGGCCAAGTGTGATTGGACACAGAAGGAATTTTGTCTTGGTGCAAATGCTCTCAGTGTCCGTAAAAGAAAAGATACATTCACCAAGAGTCAAGAATCATCAGGTCCAACACTTAATAAATAGTCATAGGGTACAATTAGAATAGAATAGAATAGAATAGAATAGAATAGAATAGAATAGAATAGAATAGAATAGAATAGAATAGAATAGAATAGAATAGAATAGAATTCTTTATTGGCCAAGTGTGATTGGACACACAAGGAATTTGTCTCGGTGCAAATGCTCTCAGTGTCCGTAAAAGAAAGATACATTCACCAAGAGTCAAGAATCATCAGGCACAACACTTAATGATAGTCATAGGGTACAATTAGAAGAGAAGAGAAGAGAATTCTTTATTGGCCAAGTGCGATCGAACACAGAAGGAATTTTGTCTTGGTGCAAATGCTCTCAGTGTCCGTAAAAGAAAGATACATTCACCAAGAGTCAAGAATCATCAGGTCCAACACTTAATAAATAGTCATAGGGTACAATTAGAATAGAATAGAATAGAATAGAATAGAATAGAATAGAATAGAATAGAATAGAATAGAATAGAATTCTTTATTGGCCAAGTGTGATTGGACACACAAGGAATTTGTCTCGGTGCAAATGCTCTCAGTGTCCGTAAAAGAAAGATACATTCAAGTGTCAAGAATCATCAGGCACAACACTTAACGATAGTCCTAGGATACAATAAGCAATCAAATCATACTAGGAAACAGTCAATATAAATCGTAAGGATACAAGCGACAAAGTCATACAGTCACAAGTAGGAGGGGAGGGGTGATAAGGAGTGATGAGAAGATTAATAGTAATAGTGCAGCTGCTGAATAAAATCTACTGGAAATTAAAGAACAAGAAGATAACCATATTATATGATATGGGATGAATTTTATAAATGGTTGGAAAACAAAATTGAATTGATATAAGATAAGAGGTAATGAGAATATTCTAATGATAAGAGAAAAAATTTTTTTAATATGAATGTAACTTTAATGATATTATAATATGAAATGTATATCAAATATGAATATGTGCGCAAGATATATGTACCCAGTTAACACACTGTTGAACTGAAAGATGGTCATTTTGTAAAAGTAAATTTTAAAAATTTTAATTAAAAAAAAAGTGAGCTACTGGACCACAAACTTCCAGCCCAATGGAAGTTTGCAGGAGATGAAAGACGGGAGGAGCCTTGGGATTTGTCATTGGGGTGGAGGAAAGAAACCATTTACGTGGAGTGGTGACATTGATTTGGGTGATTGGTTTGAAAGCGTAGATTTATTCCATTTAGATGTATGAATTTAGAGGAAGGGAAAGAGAAAGGGGAAAGGGAAAAGAAAAAAGGTGAAAGGGAAGGAAAGGAAAGGAAAAGAAAGGAAGAAAAGGAGAAAAGGGAAGGGAAAAGGGAAGAAAAGGAAAAAGAAGTAAAGGAAAGGAATAAAAAAGGAAAGGGGAAAAGCAGGAAAGGAAACATGAATAAAGGAAGGAAGGAAAAAGGGTAGGGAGGATGGAGAGGGAATGAAAGAAAAAGTAATGCAAAAGAAAGCAGGAAGGAAAGAGAAGGGAGGGAGACAAAGAAGGAAGGAAGGAGGAAAGAAAGAAAAAAAGAAAGAAAAAAAAGAAAGAAATTTTCCCTCCTAGGAACTAAAGTCATTATAATGTAATGTTATACAGAACAAAAGTGCTTAAACGGAACCCTCTGGAAACTCAAATAAGAAGTTAAAAATTAAAATTAAACCTTGGTGTTCCAGCTTGAAACAACTGATTTGGGCAAAGTCTCAACCGCTGACAACTGGAGCCTGGAAACATGCTAAGAAATTCACAGAGGAGCATTTGCAGATAGGTGGGAGGGAGGGAGAAAGAGAGGGGGCGGTAGGTAGGTAGGAAGATAGATACAGATGATAGATAGATAGATAGATAGATAGATAGATAGATAGATAGATAGATAGATAGATAGATAGATAGACAGACAGACAGACAGACAGACAGACAGATGATAGACAGATGAGAGAGATAGAGAGGAGTCATACATGATATTTTATAGTAGAGAATATTTATGATGGTCAATAGGTAGGTTCATGATTGATAGATGAGAGAAATGAGAGATATAGACAATGATAGACGGAGGAGATAGGGAGGAGTGATTGATTGATTGTAATAGATGATATATGAGAGAGAGATGATAGGTAGGTAGATGATTGAGAGAGACATGAGAAAGAGATGAGAGATTACAATTGATACATGATAGATGATCGATAGGTAAGATAATAATCAGACAGATAGATGGTAGACAGATTTGTGTATGTGTGTGCCAAATCTTGCTCCGTTACTCATTTGGAGAGCCGGCCATCAATATTTAACTGAAGTTTAAAAGCAGTAAATTTTCTTAGTTGGCTTTGTGCGACATTTAGGTATTAATCTGCTTTTTTGCACTTTGGGCCCTTTTTAAACATTTTTTTCTAAATTTCTGAGCGAACTTTGGGCTCCCTCCAAAACCCGAATGAAATCAAATTTGTCTTAGTTTAGATTAGTTTACTTTTTATTGTCCTTGCAGCTCGTACAACGAAATCAAAACACCATCTTCAGGGCACACCATGACCGTGAAAGTAAACCCAAACACACATCCTTCACCCTCCACACATTGAAACCGAAACTCCCCCGCACTGCACCAACACTGCACCATATAGCAGAATTCAAAAGAATTACTGCCCTGGGATAGATGAGAGTGCAAATCCAGGGATTTGGGCCTCCGTTCCTGGCTTGCTTTATCTGAGTCACCGAGCTTGCATTTTAAACTTCTTTTTCCTGCCCTAAAACAAAACAAAAAAACACCCCAATTTGGCCAGGAGAGGGGGGAAAAGCACATTAAAAAAGAGGGTGGGGGAGTTCTTTTTGTACATTTGGACTCGCTGCCGCTGTTTTGCCAGCGTGAGTTATTCCCTCTTTGCTGAAGGGAGAAAGTGCCTGGGCTGTAGATCCGGTCCTCAACTTAATGACCGCCGTTGAAGCCAGGCGTTCCGTCATTCAGGAAAAGGAAGGAAAGGGAAAGGAGGGGAAGGAAGGAAAGGGAAGGAAAAGCGAAGGAAAGGGAAAGGAGGGGAAGGAAGGAAAGGAAGGGAAGGAAAGGAAGGAAAGGAGGGGAAGGGAAGGGAAGGAAAGGGAAATTGGAATTGGGAAAAAGGAAAAGGAAGGGAAAAAGGGATTGGAATAGGTTAGAAAGCAGAAGGGTGGAATTGGACGAAGGGAAGGAAAGGAAAGCTGGAAAGGAAAGGGTGATGAAGAGAGGGAAAGTAGGAAGGATTCAGAGAAGGAAGGGTGGAGAAGAAAAAAAGGGAAGGAAGGAAGAAGGAAAGAGTGACGGAAGGAAGGATAGAGGGAAGGAAGAAGGGGAAGGATCGATGGATGGGTAGAAGGAAGGAAAGTCAGGAGGAAGGAAAAAAGAGGGAGAGAACAAGGGAGAGAGAAAAGAAAGAAAGAAAGAAAGAAAGAAAGAAAGAAAGAAAGAAAGAAAGAAAGAAAGAAAGAAAGAAATTTTCCGAGCAAACACAAATCTTGCAAAGCCCAACTTCCATACCCCAAAAACATGAATTAAATTAAGTCCAAACTAGGGGCATACATTTAGTCCTCAGCTTAACGACCACAACTCAGTCCCAATTTTTTACAGCTCAGCAAAACATTTGTTAAGTTAAATTTGTCCCATTTACGACCTTTCTTGCCCCCGTTGTTAAGTGAGTCCCCTTCAGTTCATAAAATCACGTGGTCGTTAAGTGAATCTGGCTTCCCCATGGACTTTGCTGATCAGAAGGTCGTAAAAGGGCATCTCCTGATCCTGGGAAACTTATGACCTCATAAATATGAGTCACTTTCCAACCCTCACAATTTTGACCCTGGGGAGACGGCAAAAGTTGTAAGTGCGAAAAAAAGGGTCACAAGTCGCTGTTTTCAATCCCATTATAACTTTGAACAGTCACTAAACAAGTAAGTGGCTGTAAGTCGATGGCTGCCTGCCTAATGTTTTTTTCCAGCCGATCAACCAGGTTCAAGCGATCGTCCCGAGATCCTTTTTGTTGGACATCCGGAGCTTCACGGTCTCTTTTTCTCTCCCGTAGAACCCATGTCAGCCCTGCCCGGCTACTCAGGAGGAAGAGGAGGAGGAAGTAAGGGTCTTAACCCTCCCCTTGCAGGCCCACCATGCAATGGAGAAGATGGAAGAATTTGTCTACAAGGTAATCCGTCGGTTGTCTGAAACGGAGACCGCTTCCTCGTTCGGGGGAAGGAGAGGGTCATACTCGCACGGGAAACGGGAGTTGCCATGCGAGAAAAAATTGAGCACAGTCGGCATCGAGGGGGGGGCGGGCGGGGGGTGGATAAAAACTTCCACTAAAGACCTTCCATGCCTGAGAAACGCCAAACTCGCTTCCGTATAAGCCATGCAATAGGCTAGTGGGGAAAATTGATTTATCCTGCCCTGGTGCGTGGCAGGGACGGCACCGTCCCAAGAGTCCTCGATTTACAACAGAGCCTCAAAATTTTCCATTGCTGAGCAAGACAATTGCGAAAGGAGCTTTGCCCGTGTTAGCACCTTGTTGTGGGAATCATCGCTGTTGTTATATGAGCGTTGCCCCCTCTTATGCCCGTTCTTGCCATGGTTGTTAAGTGAATCACCTGCAGTTCCTAACTACATCCCACGTCACATGTTTGAACTGGTTGTTGAACGTCCAAATTCTGATCACGGGGAGGCTGCAACGGTCGTTAAGTGAGAAAAACGGTCCTGGGTCAATTTTTTTCAGTGCCATTGTAACTTTGCTCACTGAATGATAGTAAGTCGAAGGCTAGTCACTAAATGAACTGTCAGTCATAAGCTGAAGACGTCCTTGACTTACGATGGTTCATTTAGTGACCATTCAAAGTTCCGATAGCACTGAAAACTAACGAGTTCTTTTACCCTAAACAACCGATCCCCACGGTCATGTGGTTTTACATTTGGGTGCTTGACAACCGGTTCATATTTATGACAGTGGTGCTCTCCCAGGGTGTCCTGCTTTGCGTCCTTTTGATGAGTCAATCCTGATTCACTTAACGGCCATGTGACTCATTGAACACCTTCACTTAAGAACTGTGGCAAGAAAAGTCGTACAACTCACTTCAGGAACATGTTGCTTAGCAACATAAATCCCAGGCTCCGTTTTGGTCATAAACTGAGGACTCCATCATCTTTTGGTTGCACGATTGTCTCTCTCTTGGGGGCAAATTTGAGAGTGGTCCCTCAGTGGGATTTGGGGGAGGAGTCTGACTCCTCTGGGCCTGTTGCTTGCTCAGCTTTTCCTAAAGAGCTGGGCCAACGCCACCCCTATGAGGTAGGCCAAGCTGAGTGGGCTCATTGAAAATAACCAAGTTTTTGGTAGACAGAGTTAGATCCAAGAGGAGAATACGGGAGGCAAGGATAACAATTAAGGTACTGATGAGGCCAAGAGATGATGGATAGAAAAAAGAAAGAGGGAAGAAAAAAAAGATTCTTTAAGAACATATTCATACAAGAACGTGTGTATTAACATTAAAATTATATAGAGTGGATAATTATTTTATATGTACTGTGATAGGTACTAAGATTTTTAATACAAATAGATGTGAAGAGTGAAATATGGGAATTATGAATAAGAACAAAACATCTATTGGAAAATTAAAGAATGAACGATGGTATGATGAACATGTCGAAATAATATCATGATTAGCAGTGAAATAATAAAATTAAGAATAGTATAAATATTCACAATAAAATTAAACAATGAGTAATTAAATAATGAAAGGATATGTTTTAAAAATAAGCATGTATATGAATAGTAGAATTGGATGGATTGGATGAATGGAAGGAATACGAATGGATTTACTCTATCTGTTTAAATGATATTGGGATTGAGATTGGAGTTGTATATTGAAACCCTGAACAATGAAAGAATGAAGGGTGAAATATTTAACATATACAGGTGTGAAGGGTTAAATAAGGGAAATGGAAATAATAAAGCAGGTGGAAGATGGAAGACATAAAAGAATCCTCTTTGAATACTACAACAACAGGAATAAAAGTTAGAATAGCAACCAGAGGGGAAGAACAATATACATATTTTAATATAACAAGATATATGTAGTAATTATTGTGGTTCGCTGGCAGCCGGCAGCAAAATCAGACAGTGGGGAAGAACGGGAACTAGTCCAGGAGTCTGGGGAGGACTCGGATGAGAGTCCTGCGTCCAATGCAGAGATGAGGCTGAGACCACCTGGGAGCGGGGTGCTGCCTCTGGAGCCTCCGGAGTCTGTCGGCAGCGAGGCAGAGGACCCAGGGGAGCCTGTTCCCAGTGCACATGTGCGCAGAGCTGCCAGAAGGCGAGAGCAGCTGAGACAAAAGGGGCGACTCGGGAGTAAGGCTGGGAGGTGATTGCCCCTCCCCTAAGGGATAAAAGTCAGGCCAAGATGATGAAACCTTTGCAGGAAGCAAAGTAGTTCGATTGGTTGCGAGTCCTCCTTGAAGCTCTCTGTACTTTGGGTGTTTTTTTTCTTGTACTTCGGTCGGTTCCTTCTCTACTTAATTGGATACTTCTATTTTTGGCAGCATTCCACAGCACTGGAAAGCATATGCTTATCTTGGGGGACTGTTTAAGATTAATTCTGGCTGGGAATGAAAGTGATTCCCAGCGTTGCAATAAAATAGCTTTTACTTTTAAAACAAGTTTGTGATTAATTACAATTGACGAAGCCTGGGTCAGAACAATAATAAGAGGGAGGTTTCGAAATTGAATGGCAGTAGTAGGAGATAATGTTTAAATAGGAAGCAATGAAAATGAAATGTAATAACTATGAATAATAATATGTTTATTTGTACTAAAATGTATGATAGCCAAGTATCAGTCACACGGTTCACGCATTGATATGTATAAGCAATAGAAAATAAAAAAAATGACAACCCCCCAAAAAAAAAAAATTTAATAATAAATTAAGGTTTTTTGTCTGCCTCTCAGGTCTGGGAAGGGCGATGGCGGGTCATCCTCACGACGCCTTGCCTGATTGGCTGAAGGACAACGACTACCTGCTTCACGGACACCGCCCGCCCATGCCTTCCTTCCGCGCGTGCTTCAAAAGCATCTTTCGCATCCACACCGAGACCGGCAACATCTGGACCCACCTACTCGGTGAAGCCGACCGTCGGTTCCAAAAAGCGAAGACTAACCTGCCCCCCCCCCCACAAAATGAAATACTGCCGACTGGTGCAACCAGATCACTAGAACCAGTGCGAATTGGCAGCATACTGGCTGGGACCAAAGTTCAGATCAAAAGCCTTTTCATCCGGCCTGAAGAAGAAACGAGAAAGAGATCTGAACTGATCTAGCTAGAGTTACAACCCAATTATGGGCATTTTTAAAAAAAAAAAATTTTTTTCCCCACCGTTGTTAAGTGAATTCAAAGTAATGCAGTCGGATTTCAAGCAGGACTAGAACTCACTATCTCTAGGCAACTGGTTTGCACCAGTTCTAATGATCCATTTGCGCCGGTCAGCAGTATTTAAAGTTACCCAATTGGTTTTCATGCCTAAGGGGGGGACTAGAACTCACCGTCTCCTAGCGATTGGCCCAAACTTACCCACCCATTTTTCATGCCTACGACAGACTAGAATTACGTGTTTCCTGGTGATTGGCCCAAACTCACCCAACTGCCTTTCACGCTAAAACTCCCAGTCTCCTGGTGGTTGGCTCAAAGTGACGCATCCACCTTTCATGCCTACCATAGAACTAGAACTCCCCATCTCCTAGTGATTGACTTAAAGTCACCCAGCCAGCTTTCATGCCTAAGGTGGAACTAGAACTCCCAGTCTCCTGGTGATTGGCCCCAAGTCCCCACTGGCTAACCCTCCCTTTTTCCTCTCCCCCCAACAGGTTTTGTCCTTTTCCTGTGCCTCGGGGTGCTGACCATGCTGCGTCCCAACATGTACTTCCTGGCACCCCTGCAGGAGAAAGTGGTTTTCGGAATGTTCTTCCTAGGTGCCGTGCTATGTCTCAGCTTCTCCTGGCTCTTCCACACCGTCTACTGCCATTCAGAGAAAGTGTCGCGGACGTTCTCCAAGTGAGTGTGCCCAGGTGGGGCTTCCCTAGGCCTGTGGGGTTTTGGGGTTGCCTTTGTGTTCAGAGGTGGTCCTCAGTTCGCTTAGCGATGGTTCCACATCACAACATCGCTTGAAGGGGGTGGAAAGGCAACTTGGAGCCGTGTTTCAAACTTTCTGAGCATGGCAGCTTCCCCGTCATCCAAACTCAGACATTTGGCAGGCAGCTCGTAATTTACACGATCAAAATAAAGATTACTTTAAGTTTTTTCTCTCTCCATTACAGGTTGGACTACTCGGGCATCGCCCTGCTGATTATGGGCAGTTTCGTCCCGTGGCTTTATTACTCCTTCTACTGCTCACCCCAGCCACGACTCATCTATCTCTCCATCGTCTGCGTCCTGGGCATCTCTGCCATTATCGTGGCCCAGTGGGATCGCTTCGCCACCCCCAAACACAGGCAGACTAGAGCAGGTATATTGTTTCAACTCCCAGAATCCCTCAGTCAGGAGGCTTTAAGAGGGGGGGACTTCAACTCCCAGAATCCCTCATGCTTTAAGAGGGGAGGACTCCGACTCCCAGAATCTCCTAGCCAGCCTGCTTTCAGAAGAATGGCCCTTCGAGCTAAGCTTTGATGCAGACCCTTTCCTCGCATACCTACGGGAGTCTCATTTCCTTCTCAGGCGTCTTCCTCGGGCTGGGCCTGAGTGGCGTGGTACCCACAATGCACTTCACCATCGCCGAGGGCTTCGCCAAGGCCACCACAGTAGGCCAGATGGGGTGGTTCTTCCTGATGGCCGTGATGTACATTACCGGAGCTGGACTTTACGCAGCTCGTATTCCAGAAAGATTCTTCCCGGGGAAATTTGACATCTGGGTGAGGTTTTTTTTTTGCGGGGGGTGGGTGGGGTGATGGGAGTTGTAGTTCGACCAAAAAAAACCCAGCAACATGGGCAGTTCTATATCTTATGACCAAAATGGAGCCTCTAATGGATGTCTTTTAAGTGAGAATTTATTAAGTTTCATCCCATCTTAAGGGAATCCCTATAAAAGTAGTAATCTGGTCATTAAGTGAATCTGGGGTTTTTTTTAATCCGTGCTGTCATAAAACTTTGATCGGAGCATCAGAATGGTGACCATGTGATGTGGTCGTTAAGATGAACATCCCTCAGAACTCTGACAAATGGTCGTTGGTATGAAAAACACTTATAAGTCACCTTTTTTTTTCAGTGCTGGTATTATCAGGAGGTGGTATCTTTCAGACAAACCACGATACTCTCCATCTTGAATTGTCTTTTTGTCTTTCCAACAGTTCCAGTCCCATCAGATCTTTCATGTCCTGGTGGTGGCCGCAGCCTTCGTCCACTTCTACGGCGTCTCCAACCTGCAGGAGTTCCGGTACGGATTGGAAGGTGGCTGCACGGATGACTCGCTGCTCTGAGGATCATGAGAAAATGATCGCGGGAAAACGATCACAAAAAGTTCCCAAAGGGCTTTTCTGCCGGACTTTGTCTTTCTCGACTTAAAACCTATAGTGTTTTTTTTTTCTTAAATTAGAAACGAAACTCGACGCAATGTTGACCGTGCCTGGCAAGAAAGGAAAGCGGGGTAGGCTTGTTCCTGAGGCCCCTCCGCGTTCTGAACGAGACCGTGCATGGCTCGTCAGATTCCTAGTTTGTCTCGCATGGCAGCGGTAACTCTGAGAAGGAATTCCCCCAGGCTATCCCGCCGACATTTTGCCTTTCTTGACAAAAAATCACGTACGGTGAAAAGGAAAGTATTTAATATTTAAGAAGTTTTACAAACGAGATGTTGCCCAGTCAAATTCCGCATCCTGACACGTTCGTCGAGGGAGCTGCGAGCCGGGCACAGGGTGGGATTCGGAGTTGCCGAGCTGCTGTGACTTTCGGTGTGGCGGTGATTGGAATAAACTATGGATGATGGGGTAGTGGGGAATTGCCTCGAGGGAGGGTGGGGTCTCCAAGGTGCGCACGCATCTACACAATCCAGAATCTTGACGCCTGAAGATGTTGCTTCTGACGACACAGTCCTTTTGCCGGATTTTCCGTATCCCATCCAAGTCGCACATATTGATTTTTCCTGAGCGGCCGATTTGCTTTGCTGCGCAGAAAAGAGGGAGGAGGATTTGATGGGGGTTGAGTTTCTAACTTGCAAACAGCACCTCACTGTCAACAGGTTAAAAAAAGACGGAGCAAAATGATGGTAAGATTGTTGCTGAAGTGACACAGAGGTAGAAAGTTGCCGTGTCTCACAGTGCTTCTATCAGAAGAGCCCAGGTGGTTGTGAGAGCGAATTGTCCTCTTGGACTGTTCTTGCCGGAGTAACCCTGCTTGGTCTTACTTCTGCTCCATCCAACTTTCTCACCTGTGCTTGGTGGTTTTCTCAGAGACATTGCACTACCCAACCAGGGAACATCCTTGGTGCTAGAAGAGAAGAGAGGTTGCTCTTTCTTGACTGTCCCTCGGGGGCCTCCTGCACCACGGCTGAGCGGTCGCTTTCGTACTCCACAGGCTCCGGAGGCTTTTCCTTGGGCCTCCGGGAGAGCGGCTTCCCCAGGCTCCGGAGGCTGGAAACGGGCCTGTTCCCGGCCTTCCCGAACTTCCAGGAGGCCCATTTTTTTTTGCCTTCCCCATGGGCCCTACGCTTACCTGGCATCCAAAACGGGAGGGGCCAGCCAGTTGTTGTAACTGCTAGTTTGCCAAACCAGCAATAAAATTTGCTACTGTTTAGTTACTAGTTCACCCAAACCAGGCCAAATCGGTATGAGCCCACCCCCCTGAAGTCTCCTCTACAGTGCTGGGATTCAAAAAAAAATTACTACCGGTTCTGTGGGCGTGACTCGGTAGGCATGGTGTGTCTTAGTAGGGGTAGCAGGGAAAGGATACTGTAAAATCTCAATTTCCACTCCACTAGCCTGCTTTCCAGCTCTGTTCTGTGCAGGGCAAGCAAAGGAGACCCAGTCGATCCGTGAGAGATGGGGTTGGTGGGGCCAGTCAGAGGTGGGACTTGCCGGTTCTCCAAACTATTCAACATTTCTGCTACCAGTTCTCCAGAACTGATCAGAACTTGCTGAGTACCACCTCTGCTCCTCTTGCACTGATGATGTTCTCTAGTTGGGTCATAAAACATCTACAAGAAAAACATCTCAGATTTCAAAACATTGAGGAAGAAAAAGGACAAAATTTGGCTGTGATAATGATAGAAATTCTGGCTGATGCTTTGGAAATATCAGAGGAAAAGATGATGGATGGAGTAGATGAGGTATACTGAGTTTTTACAAGATATGCGATGAGAAATAATTTACCCAGAGAAGTTCACATCAGATTTACCAAAAAATCCATCAAAACACAAATATTACAAGCGGTAAGAGAGAAGACGTTGAAATATAAAGGTAAAGAAATCGTGGTTTTAAAACAAATACCCAGAAGATGAGAGAGATGAGAAGAGAATATCGATTCTTGACCAAAGTGCTATTGAAAAAGGAGGTGAATTATAGATGGCTGATTCCAGAAGGACTAATGTTTACATGGCAAGAACAGAGACACAGAATTGATTCAATTGAGAAAGCAGAACTTTTCTACGCAGAATTTTTCGGAAGGAAAGTGGAGGAGGCAGAAAAAGAGGTCTCATTAATTGAATTCCAAGAAGAACAAATGGGGACTGAAAAAGAAGAAGGCGCAGTAGGTGGACAGGTGGATATCAAAGAACAACGTGAACCAAGATCTACGAGAGCTGCCAAACCTAACTACAAAATATAATCATGGAAGAAAAAAAACTGATTACAATGAATATAAACGGACTGAATTCAGCTGCTAAGAGAAGGAAGATTTTTCATAAATTAGGGAAATTAAAGTTTGACATAATTTGTTTACAAGAAGTACACATTAAAAAACAACATGAACAATTGTTAGTACAGCCAAAATTAGGGAAAATATTTACTACCTTGACTCAATGTAAGAAAAGAGGAGTGGTTTTATATATTAAAGAGGCTACCCCAGCAAAATTGATTTACACTGATGAAGATGGAAGAGTATTAATGGTGGAAATAATGGACAATAATATAAAAATACTCTTGATTGCAATTTATGTTCCAAATGATAAACAAGAAGAATTCTATAAAAAACTACACATGAAAATAACTGGACTGGACTATGCCAATATAATTATGATGGGAGACTTTAATGGAATTGTGGACAATAAACTGGACTATATAGCAACAACAACAAAGCAAAATAGAAAGATTCTCCCTAAATCCTTTTTTAAAATGACAGACGAATTAACTTTAAAAGATATATGGAGAGAAAGAAATGCTAAAACCAAACAATACACTTTCTATTCAAATAGACATTTATCATGGTCCAGATTAGATATGATTTGGATCTCAACAGAATATCTAGTGCTCAAGAAACAAATATTGAAAAAAGTACTTGGGCAGACCATAACCCAATGACAATTAAATGGAAGGGACAAAAAAAAGATTGAGATGGACGCTAAATAATACTATTTTAAAGGAGAAAGATTTTATACAATGGATTGAGAAAGAACTGGCATTTTCTTTAAAGAAAATAAAAAAGAAGATACTTCAATGCAGAATGTTTGGGATACAGTGAAGGCATATGCTAGAGGCTTGATAATAGATTACATAAGAAAAAAGAATATCAGGAAAAGGCAAGCCACTAAAGCCTTGGAAGATGAGTATAAAAGACTTGAAAAAGAATTACAGAAAATGCCACAGAAAAAAGACATTAAATTGAAATTGGACATAACTAAACATAAAATGGGTTTAATAGAGAAAGAAGAACTGGCACAGAAAATTAGAAATGCTAAACAGAATTACTTTGAAGATGCAAATAAACCAGGTAGATGGATAGCATATAAATTGAGAAAGGAGAAAGAGTCAAGGAAAATATCGCAGTTAATAGATGAACAAGGCCAAGTTTGTCATGGTAATAAGGAGAAAAAGGAAATTATTCGAGACTTCTATAGACAACTATATAAGAAAGAGAATATTGATGAGGAAAAAGTCAAACAGTACCTACAGAATGCTAACCTACCTAAGATATCTAAAGAGACTGAAGAAATGCTAGAAAGTAATATAACAATGATGGAATTAATTGAAGCACTTAAGAAACAAAATAATAGGAAAGCACCAGGTCCTGATGGGCTTCCGGCAGAATTCTATAAAACACTACAAGAATCGTTGAGCATTCCATTGTTAGAAGTCATGAATGAAGCTATGTCAAAGAAGATGATACCTAAAACATGGTCAGAGGCTTATAAGAAAAACATCCAAGCTCACAGAGCACTAAGGACTCAACAGTTGTCATCATCCTCTTCCTCCTCCTCCTCAAATCCTCCTCCATTCTAGCACTGATGATGTTCCTTAGTTGGGTCATGAAATGTTTGTGAAAAATGGACCAAGCTCAGAGCACACCAGGGACCAGTTGTTCTCTACTCACTCCTCCTTTGCAAACTTTCCTAGTACTGAGGATGTTCCCCAGTTGGGTCTTGAAACATCTGTAAGAGAACAAACAACTTCAGAGAGACCAAGGATTCCACAGTTCTCCTATCTGCACACACCACTCCTTTCTAGCACTGACGATGTTTCATAGGTGGGTCATGAAATGTCTCCAAGATAACCAGCCAGCTTCGAAAGCACCGAGGACCTACTGCAAACATTCTTGTCTTAGTATTTCTGACTTGGTTTGTTCAAATATTTCCTGGAGTTCCAGCTTCGTACTTTCCAAATGTATACAACTTGCCACTCAGCTCTCCAGATTCTTGCAAGGACGTTGCACTTTATTGTATGAAGACCTATTAAGAGGGTGCAAGGTTTTTAGAAGCAAATTGGAAAAGGGGCTGTGGAATATAGAGAGAGCACACAGTCCCGCCAAGAGAATAGCTGCTTTCATGAGCTTGAAACCAGGGCAGTTTGATTGAGATATAGCTGCTTTAATTAGCATTAAAGCCTTGTTGGGTGTTAAGATGTAGCTGTTTAACAAGCTGCAAATCGGTGCTGGGTGGTTAAGATATAGCTGCTTTAATGGCCAGGATTGAGAAATAGCTGCTTTAATGAGCTCTGAGACAGTGCTGGTCTGTTGAGATGTTGCTATTTTAATGAGCTTCAGATTGGTGCTAGATTATTGAGATGCAACTACTTTAATGAGCTGGGAATCAGTGTGGAATGTTGAGCTGTAGTTATTTTCATGAGCTTCCAACCAGTGCTAGGGTTTTTTTATACTGTAATCAGCTTCATACCAATGCTGGAGATTGAGATGCAGCTGCTTGAATGAGCTCCGAACCAGTGTCTGGTGGTTGCGATATAGCTGCTTGAATGAGCTTCAAACTAGTGCCGGATTGTTGAGATGTAGCTGCTTTTATGAGCTTCAGAGCAGGTGTTGAGATAGCAATAGCACTTATATACCACTTTATAATGCTTTACAGCCCTATAAATGTTGAGATGTTGAGATTTCATAAGTATTAAAGTTGTGTTGGAAGTTGAGATGTAGCTGTTTTTAAAAAGCTGCAAACCAGTGTCGGGTAGTTAAGATATAGTTCCTTTAATGAACTTGGAACCGTTGCTAGGTTGAGAAGTAGTTGGTTTAATGAGTATTAAAGTTGTGTTGGATGTTGAGATGCAGCTGTTTTTAAAAAGCTGCAAACCAGTGCTGGGTGTTTAAGATATAGCTGCTTTAATGAATTTGGAATCATTGAGAAGTAGCTGACTTAATGAGCTGTGAGCCAGTGCTGGGCTGTTGTCATATAGCTGCTTGAATGAGCTTCCAGTCAACCAGGTTGTTGAGATATAGCTGTTTTCATGGGCTTCTTATTGATTCTGGTGTGTTTAGATACTTTAATGAGCTTGGAACCATCCCAAGTTGTTTAGATATAGTTACCTTAACGAGTATCAAAGCAGTGCTGGATGTCACTAAATGAACTATTGTAAGTTGAAGACTACCAAGACTTCTCGTTTAGAATTCCTTGGGAGACCGGAGAACAGAATAAAAACAGGTTTTATGCTACTTCAACACTGCCTAAACCAGTTGTCACCTTGTTGGTCCTTCTGAGGACCGTTTGTGGGACACACAATTTGGTACGCAGTGGCTTTTCTTAAAACCAAGCAACTTGAAAAAGTATGGACTCCGATTCCCAGCATTCCCCTTGCCAGCATGGGGAATTCTGGGAGTTGAAGTCCTGACGGTACTGGTTGGACAATTTTCATCCATTGCGTTGTCGGTTCGTTTAGGCCAAATTTCCGAATCTTTCCTAAAAAAATGATCATTTTTTTTATCGCTGATGATAAAAGCTCTCCACCCTCCAGGAAGGACATCAACTTGACTTCTCGGTCTTCTCTTTTGAAATTAAAGAACTAAAATCTGCTTTCCAAACACTTCTAGCAGTCCTCGACGTCCAACCATTTCTTTACCGACTATTTGAAGTTACGGCTGCATTGGAAAAAAGTGGTTTGAGACCAGTCCTCGTGCTTACAATTATTACAGTATTCCCCATGGTCACGGGATCGATATCCAGGCGCCTGGCGATGGCAGGTATTTGGGATAGTTGTAAGGTCCCAGATCAGTGCCCCATTGGAGAATGCGATTTATGACATATCCTGTGAGGAGGCAGGAAATAGGCTTGTAGGTGGGCAGTAAATTACGTTGGGTAGAGCTGACTGACACCAATTTGCTTAGCGATGGGAAAATTCTAATCAGTGGTGTCCTAGCAGACATTTCATGACCAAACTAGGCAACATCTTCAGTGCAATCCTGTGAAAGTCTGGTGCCAATTGTGGTAATTAACTCGAGGACTATTTAGCCTTGTTCCCTGGCCTTCCCCATATCATGTTCGATTTTTGACTTTCGGAGTTCCATCTTGGGAGTCAGGAACGGAAATGGCTGGCTTAAAAGGCTGTAAAAAGTTTTTCAACGGAGCTCATCGATAAAAGTGCGATGTCACACAAGTGCCCGGCCACAAACGCGCAAAAGACGCATACGCCACAACTGTTTAGCGGCAGGCAAGCAGGCAGCATCTGTTTGCAGTCATGAGGCGAAATGTCCTGATATGCGATTGGTCGTCTCAGGCTCTTCCTTTTGGCCAGCAAAAAGGGCCGCTGACGTTTCAGAACACCAGGCGGGCACAAAGTGCGTGTATTGTGTATGTTTGTGTCCCCCAGAAACGCACAAGCACACCCCCTTCAGCAGAAGGCAGTGCCCAGAATAAAAATGCAATTTGATCCTGTGTGTAACTGGCACTTTGCAAAAAACCATCCACCTCACAGCCTAAAGAAAAGCAAACTTTTTAATTTGGGGGGCGGAGGGGGAATAACTTGCAGGAAAAGATCACATGCAAATATTCTGGAAAATGGTGCCCGTAAAATCGCTACCTGAACGGCTCGGCTGATGCTAGCTATATATATGTAGTCCTCGATTTACGACCGTTCATTTAGTGACCAACGCGATGGCACTGAAACAACTGGCTTACATCTTCATTTTCACACTTAAACCGTTGCAAGAATTCTCACAGTCACAAGATAAGAATTCGGCCACTTTTGCAGCTGGCTCATGTTTATGACCCAATTTTCTGACCCTGACAAGCCATCATTTGGGGGTGGGAGAAGCCCAATCTGCTTAATCGGAGCACGAGTCACTTAACCACCCTGATTTTGAAATAACCATGATAAAACAGGTTGTCAAAATGGGGCAAAGTTCACTTTAAAACAGCTGCCTTAATCACAGGCTCGATTGTGGTCATTAGTCAAGGACTCCTATAAAGGACCCGGATAGAAAGATTTATAAATCTGGTGCTGTGGTGGCCTAGAGGTGGAGCTCTCACCTCACAATTAGGTAGCTGTGAGTTCGATCCTAGGTAGAGGCACACTGGGCACACTGAGAATATATCTGCTGAACAAAACACTGCGTTGGCAACAGGAAGGGCAGCCGGCCATGAAACTCTCCACTACATTAAATTGCCCAGAATCCACCCTGCAAGAGATTACAGGATTGTTAAAAGATGATGATAGAAAGATTTCTAAAAATTATACTGGTGAGGCAACCCCCTTCTCCCCGAACAAAATGGTATTTAACAAAAAAAAAACATAAAGGAGAGTTGGATTTTAAGGTTACAGAGAGTAATAGAAGTAGCAACTCTATGTAATAACTTGAGCTATCAAGATATATATATATATTTATGAAAGGAACTAAAGTGATAGTTGGTGTAGAAATCTTATTAACACCACATTGTGGTAACGATTGGGATAATGTGGATTATTATGTAGGTGTAAATGTTCAATTATAAGAACAGATGCGTATCGCATATTTTTTTTCTTTTCTTCTTTTTTAGACAGAGATGATGTCCAAAACTTTTTCTTCTGCAGTTTGTAAACTAGCCAAGATTGTTAAAGAGATTTCTCAGCAATAAAAAAGCAATCCTTTTTAACTTGCATTGTGTCTGCGTGCCGTTCTCATGACCCCTTGGCCGAGAGTCAGTTCTGCCCAAGGAATGTCTTTCAGCGAAGTTGGTTGCCAGAATTTTCAAGTTGCCCCCAATTTTACAACCATTCGAAATGCAAATGGCTTTGAAAAAAATATAGTTTACAACTTGTCCCCACACTTGTTTCCTTTATTGTGTCTTGCCAAAGTAAATCAACAATTTGTAGCCTAGAACAGCAGGTCGCCAACCAGTGGGCCGCAAGAAAATGTTGGTAGGCGGCAGAGAAATCTCACCCCCTGAGCAACCCCCCCAAAGCAATTAAACCAGGCTGCGCGGGAACACAAGTCTGCGCCACCCACATGGCCCGCGGGAACCCTCCCTGCACGCTCACTCCTTACCCAGCAAACTCGCCTGTTAAATTGCTATTTTTCCTTCAGACCATCATCTGTTCTGTGCCGGGAGATTTAGATTAGCTAGGAAGCAGCAAATGGTTGGATTTCTTGCTTTCTAGCTAGTCTTTAGATCTTCGGCTCTGCTTTTAAGCACAGCCGAACCTCCCTTAGGACTGAAGGTTCTGTTATCCAGTGCAGACTCATGGCAAGCAAATTTGAGAGGCTGAGCTAGCCGATGGCAGATTGATAGATCACTGAATGATTCTGTGAGCAACTCAAATCTGCCTGCCTGCTTTGCCTGATTTTGGGTAAAAGTTGCTTTTTTTATTATAAAAAAATTCAATATTTATATAAATATAATATTTACATACAAGGCATGCCCAGCCAGTCACATGACCACCAAGCCACACCCACAAATTAGGCCACACCCACAGAACAGTTAGTGATCCCTGGGATTTAAAATTGGTGGTCCCTGAGGTCCAAAAGGTTGGTGACTCCTGGCCTAGAATCTTGCCGAAGTAAAGCAACGATTTGTAGTGCTATTGATATTCAACAGGCCTTGACATCCAACAGCTCATCTATTGGTAGTTACTGTTCAAAGTTACAACCGCCAAAAAAGGTAACATGGTCGTGGTGACATCATCAAAATTTGGACGTTTGGCATCTGACTCATATTTATGACAGTTGTAGTGTCCCAGAGGTCATGTGATCCCCTTTTGCAACCTTCCAATTGAGCAAAGTTGATGCGGAAGACTTAAGTCACTTAACGGCCAAATGGCAAACTTCACGGACACAGGGATCCGCTTAAGAACCGTGTGTCAGGATTCCGTTTTATAGTTGCCCGCAGAAAGGGGCGGAGTTTGAAAGAGCAGTGCAGCAGTTTGGAATCGAAAGTGCATTCCACTCATATCTTGCAAAGATAATTAAGCAACTGGAGTTTCTGCCGTGCAAATGTCTAATTGGAGAGCATAATTGATGACTCTTGGCTACAGACGTGTTTCGTTGAATATGAATTATGATGCACCCAGAGGGTTGGGGGAAACTAGGGTCAAGGGTGACAGTGAACGATGTGTCTCAGAATTGGCTAGCTGTCAGGATTCCGGCAGCGGCCCTATTTCAAGCCAAACTTCAGAAGGATTTCCAGAGGATTTATTAGGAGCTAACGTGTCCGTATGACATGACCTGTGAATAGCCGATTCTGAGACATGTCATTCACTGTCACCCTTGACCCTGGTTTTCCCCCACCTCTCTGGGTGCATCATAATTCATATTCTCCAACGGAACACGTCCATAGCCTGGAGTCATCAATCATGTTCCCCAATTAAGAGATTTGCATGGAAACTCATATCTTAGTTATAACTATTCATATATAATAGATCAGACATCCAGCCCTTGCTTATCAAGGGAGACCGAGTGGAGCAAGTGGCCAGTTTTAAGTTTCTGGGTGTTACCCTAAAAGAGGACCTGACCTGGGGGGGTGCCCCCATTGCAGCCCTGGTCAAAAGGGCCCAGCAGAGATTATATGAACTGAGGCTTCTCAGGAAACAACCACTGAATGGAAAACTGCTGGTGACCTCCTACCGCTGCACCAGGGAGAGAGCATTTTAACTTACTGCACCTCTGTCTGATTTGCCAATTGCACCGGGGCAGATCGGACAGCCACTCCAGAGGGTGAACGTCATTGCCCAGAGGATCCTGGGTTGCCCTCTCCCCTCTTTGGAAGAGCTTTATGGCTCCCGCTGCCTTAAGGAAGGTCAAAACATTCTCAAAGTTCCACCTCATCCTGGGCACCAGCCTTTTTTGAACTATTACCGTCTGGCAGGCAGTACAGGAGAATAAAAACAAGGGCAGATAGGCTGAAAAACAGCGTCTATCCCAGGGCAGCAGCTCTGTTGGATTCTGCTGTATAGTGCAGTGTTGGTGTGCTGTCGGGGGTTTTCAGTTCAATGTGTGGAGAGTGAAGGATGTGTGTTTGTGTTTATTTTCACGGTCATGGTGTGCCCTGAAGATGGTGTTTGGTTTCGTTATATGAGGTGCAAGGACAATAAAAGTAAACTAGTCTTTGTAAGATATGAATGGAATGCGTTTTCAATTCCAAACCGCTTCACTGTTTTCGAACTCCTCCCCCACTTTCTGTTGGCAACTACAAAAACGCTTTATGAGTTCACACCGTGACAAAGGTTGTAAAACAAGGCAAAACTCAATGGTAATAAACAAGAATTAAAATTCAGAAGGAATAAAATGACAGGAATCGTTTGAACTCACAAAGTGCAAAAATTTTATTGGGCACAGAACAAACAGGATTCATTCCGGCCGTAAATTCGCTCGTAAATATAATACTGAATAATACTTTCCAAATATTTCTCAACTAAAATTTTAATTTTTAATCCTTTTTAACAAGTTCGTGTTACTTCTGTTTTACTTTTTCAATTAAAAATTTCTCCTACATTTTCTGAGAAACTAAAAGGAACTTTGGGAGGTGATTTACAATTTCTAGATTTACCCAGAATTTTCAGCGGCGGTTGTACAGCCAGGGGAATTCTGGGAATTGAAATTTGATGGAGGAACTGAACAGAGATTTAAAGGTCTAAAGAAAATAAATTAAAGCTACATATAGGTATGTTTAGGGAGGAGACGGGATACAGGCATCTAAGCCTTAAAAATTCTCATTTTTCTTTGCTTGAAATAGGATGTTGGCTCTCAAACTTGGCACTTGAAGAGGGGAGGACTTCCAACTCCCAGAATCCCCCATCCGGCATCCTTTTAGGGAGTGGGTTTCAGCTCCCAGAATTAAAGCTTGCTAGCCAGGGGATTCTGGGAGTTGAAGTCCTCCCCGCTTAAAGCATGCCAGCTTGGGGATTCTGGGAATTGAAGTCCCATCTATTTTCAAGTTGATGAGATGCAAGACCTGCCAATCTTGACCAAGAGACGAATAGGGGGAAAAGATAAATGAAAAGCTCCATTTCAACTCAAGCTGGAATCCATTTCGCTGACAAACCTTTGTTGACTTTGATCAAGACATTTCTCTTCCATTTGCCCTTCACAAAGGATCCCGACAAAATACTACACTTGGTGAAACCGAGTTACGAACCTGCCTGAAAAAGACCATTTCAAGTATGTTGTTTTTTTTTCCACTCAAAATTCAGCCTCGAACCCACCCCCCTCCAAAAACACAATGGGGTGTCATCCCAAATTGTTAATTTTTGGTACAGCAATACTTCAAATGCCGGATCGTTTTCTCCCGACTGTTATTGTAAGCTCCAGGGGTGGCGGGGATGAGATTTTTAATCGCACAAGTTCCCAGGCCATTAATCTGTTTCCCGAGAAAAATCCTTTGGGAACACTGCACTAATTTAGATTATATCTGAAAAATAAGACCCAACTGGAAAATAAGCCCTAGCCTATTTCAGGATGCTTCTAATATAAGTCCCACCCCCAAAATTAACCCGTTAAGATGGTCAACCAGAGGAACACATTTGGAACCGTATTTTCCTGAAAATAAGACCCAACCAGCACATAATGTGTTTACGAGAAAGTCTGTTGCAAAATCTGCCAGCGTCGTTCCTGTTTCCGGGATAGAAAAATTTTGGGGGGAAAATGGGAATTGCAGACTAAGGTGGAGTGTGGAACAATTCAATGAATCCGGCCGCAATTTAGGCGGCGAAGAAAAAACAAAGAACCCATTCTCGTTTTTGAGGAATACTTGTTGCAACCAGCAGTCGAAAGTTGCGCTTCTCAAGCACGGCCCCTTTTTAAGACGGGAGCCGAGCTTGTGAAATACGTCCACTGGCAGGGTAGAAAAAGGGTAGAAACACAACGGCATTTCCCAAGGCATCGAAAGGGTGGGGGGAATTGTGGAAATTTTGGATCCTGCCGGGAAGATTGCATCTTCTCCGCCCCGCCGTGGTGGCGGCCTGTCACTGCACTGAGCATACGTCCAAAATGCAGAATTTGGCTCGGCAGGTGGGGCAAGGCACATGGCTGGAGAGCCAAGTCTCTGGGTGTTGCTGGTCCTGCTGGCTGGCGAACCATTTGCCCATACACAGCAGGCACCACATGGGGTAGCAGAAACACAGCTGGCATTCGCCCTCATGCAGCTCCTGGCAATTCTTCAGCAACTTGACGTTGGCGCGGGACTGCATGCAGCCAATGCAGAGGTCCAGCTCCTGTGGAGGAAGCAGTAAGATCATTAGAGATGGTCAAAGCTGGGTGGTTTTCTTGCAGACGTCTCATGACCCAACTAGGTAGCCACCGGGGCTGGAAGGGGAAGAGGAGATGGTTTTCTTGTGGACCTTTCATGACCCAACTAGGAAACGTCATCACCAAGGCTGGAAGGGAGTGGGGTTTTTGTGGAGAGGAAGAGCAGGAGGACTGTAGGATCCTTGACGCTCTCGAATTTGGGGTTTTCTTACAGACGTTTCATGACCCAACTAGGGAACATCATCAGTTTGAGAAAGGAGGAAGGAAAAGGAGGAGGGGAAGGAAGAAAAAGTAGGGAAGAAAGCAGGACTGTAGGGTCCCTTGAGTTGGGTGGTTTCCTTGCAGGCGTCTCATGACCCAACTAGGTAGTGCCACCGGGCTGGAAGGGGAAGAGGAGATGGTTTTCTTGTGGACCTTTCATGACCCAACTAGGAAACGTCATCAAGGCTGGAAGGGAGTGGGGTTTGTGGAGAGGAAGAGCAGGAGGACTGTGGGATCCTTGACGCTCTCCGAATTTGGGGTTTTCTTACAGACGTTTCATGACCCAACTAGGGAACATCATCAGTTTGAGAAAGGAGGAAGGAAAAGGAGGGAGGGAAGGAAGAAAAAGTAGGGAAGAAAGCAGGACTGTGGGGTCCTTGAGTTGGGTGGTTTCCTTGCAGACGTCTCATGACCCAACTAGGTAGTGCCACCGGGGCTGGAAGGGGAAGAGGAGATGGTTTTCTTGTGGACCTTTCATGACCCAACTAGGAAACGTCATCAAGGCTGGAAGGGAGTGGGGTTTGTGGAGAGGAAGAGCAGGAGGACTGTGGGATCCTTGACGCTCTCCGAATTTGGGGTTTTCTTACAGACGTTTTCTACAGACGTTTCATGACCCAACTAGGGAACATCATCAGTTTGAGAAAGGAGGAAGGAAAAGGAGGGAGGGAAGGAAGAAAAAGTAGGGAAGAAAGCAGGACTGTGGGGTCCTTGAGTTGGGTGGTTTCCTTGCAGGCGTCTCATGACCCAACTAGGTAGTGCCACCGGGCTGGAAGGGGAAGAGGAGATGGCTTCTTGTGGACCTTTCATGACCCAACTAGGAAACGCCATCAAGGCTGGAAGGGAGTGGGTTTGTGGAGAGGAAGAGCAGGAGGACTGTGGGATCCTTGACGCCTCCGAACTGGGGTTTCTTACAGACGTTTCATGACCCAACTAGGGAACATCATCAGTTTGAGAAAGGAGGAAGGAAAAGGAGGGAGGGAAGGAAGAAAAAGTAGGGAAGAAAGCAGGACTGTGGGGTCCTTGAGTTGGGTGGTTTCCTTGCAGACGTCTCATGACCCAACTAGGTAGTGCCACCGGGCTGGAAGGAAGAGGAGATGGTTTTCTTGTGGACCTTTCATGACCCAACTAGGAAACGTCATCAAGGCTGGAAGGAGTGGGGTTTGTGGAGAGGAAGAGCAGGAGGACTGTGGGATCCTTGACGCTCTCCGAATTTGGGGTTTTCTTACAGACGTTTCATGACCCAACTAGGGAACATCATCAGTTTGAGAAAGGAGGAAGGAAAAGGAGGGAGGGAAGGAAGAAAAGTAGGGAAGAAAGCAGGACTGTGGGGTCCTTGAGTTGGGTGGTTTCCTTGCAGACATCTCATGACCCAACTAAGGAACAGCATCAGGGGAGGAAGGGAGGAAAGAAAAAGGAGGAAGAGAGGAAGGAAGAAAGGAAGGAGAAGGAAAGGAGAGGGAGGGAGGGAAGGAAGGAAGAAGGGGGAGAACTGTGGGGTCCTTGGTGCTCCCTAAACTTGGTTTCTTTGCAAACATCTCATAACCCAACAAGCGAACATCATCAGGGAAGGAAGCGAGAGAGGGAGGAGAACTGTGGGGTCCTTGGTGCTCTCCCAGCTTGGGGGTTTTGTTATAGACATCTCATGACCCAACTAGGCAACGTCCTCCGTGGCAGAGAGGACTGTGCATAAGCAGAGAGCCAATTCCCCCTTCCCATCTGGCAACGAGGGTGGCTTTCTTTTATGCCCAAATCGATCGTAAGCCAGGAATGACCAACCAGCCATCCCGTTGTTGGATGCCGGACAGAAACTCACCTGGTTGCTAGGAACCCGGTAAGGCGGGTTTCTCTCCACCAGGGAGGTGAAGGTCTCCAGGAAGAGGTCACTCAGGCTCTGCTGGATGACCACATTGGCCCCGTTCTGGATGGGGGCGCAGAGCTTGTCCTGCATTTCCTCATATTCCGACGAGTTGAGCCTGTTGGGAAAACAAAGGTCAGGTGCAGATTTTGGGAACGAACAACGTTGGATTCCAAAACAGACGATAAACCAGCCTATTTCTTTAGAACCCAAACAGTTCTCAACTTATGACGGTTGATTTACTGACTGTGCCAAGTTACAACAGCCCTGGGAGGAAAAAAAGAGCCTTTTTCCACCCAGTTACGGGATTTACATTTGACGGTTGGAACGTCCTGGGTTTTCTATGATCCCCTTTTGCGATGAGGAAGGCCGATTCACTTAACAACCGTATGATTCATTTAAGGACATGATTCACTCAACCAAAGTGGGGAGAAATGCCACAAAATGGGACAAAAGTCACTGAACACATTTCTCACCTGGCATGACAATTGCGGTCGTACGTTGAAGACTACCGCCAAATAAAATACAGCTCATCCTCGACTTACGACCACAACAAAGCCCCCAAATTTCCATCGCTAAGCAAGACATTTGTGAAGCGAGCTCTGCCCTTCTGGAAGGCCTCTCTCGCCACAGGAGTTAAGTGAATCTCTGCAGTCAAGTCAAACGGTTGTTAAGTGAAGCTAGCTTTGACTTTGCTGGTCAGAAGGTTGCAAAAAGAGATCGCGTGACCCAAGGAGGGAGGCTGCAACCGTTGTAAATATGAAATCAGTGACCAAAGCTCTGAATTTTGATCACGTGACCGAATCTGTGATTAAAATCTGCAGGGATTCACTGAACGACCAATTCACTTTTGCGACCTTCTCGCCAAGCAAACTGGGGTGGAGGTGGGGAAGCCATATTTCCTTCGCGACCATGTGATGAAACAGCTGCCAGGATTGATTTAAAAACCGGTTCATAACTCTTAAGAACCAGTTATGAACTGGTAAGAACGGCTGGCAAACAGGACGCAACTCAACGCACCACAAAGCAGAAATTTTGAGGCCATAAAATCGGGGATTCAACAGAACCGCCTTCCAGACTGCTAAACCGCAAAGGCCCCAGGTTCAAATGCACTTCCCCGCCCCACCCGGAAACAGGATGCTGGGGACAAGCGTTACCGGATGTCAAAGTCCTTCACGCGGGGATCGGTGCTGGTCACGCGGATGGTGAGGAACTGCGACGGCATGTTGACGTCCAGCAAGAGGTCCTGCTGCCTAGAGTCTATGACGGTCAGCTGGAGGTCCCGCTGTAGCCCCACGTGGAAGGCGTAGGTGGTGACTCTGAGGATCCAGCTGTCGGTCACGACCAGGCGGGCGCCCGGCGGCCCCGTGGCAAACTTGTCAATCCGGCGGAACTCGGCATTGATGGACGAGGCCACGGCCTGCCAATTGGCATGGGGCGGCACAGCAAAGGCAGAGAGGGTCCTGACCAGCGGGTGGCGGGACCAACCATCCCGCGACCAGTAGTAGGCGAAGGTGACCGCGAGGACCAGGAGGAGGAGAGCACCAGCGAAGAAGATTTTCCAAGGCTCGGGCGCCTGGGAGATGGTGAGGAGCTGTTTTTCGGGCGCTGCAAAACACATGCCCAGGTAGTAGCCTGGGGAAGAGTGAGAGTTTCTTCTTTCTTCCTATTTCTTCCTTCTTTCGTTCCTTTTCTTTCCTCCAGCTTTCCCTCCCTGTCTTTTTCCTTTCCTTCCTTCTTGTCTTTTCTCCTTCACCTTCGCGTTATTTTTGCTGTTCTGCCTTTCTCCTTCATTTCTTCCTTTCTTCTCACTCCTGCCTTCTTCCCTCTTTCCCTTCCTTTTTCTCTTTCCTTCCTTCCGGTTTTGTTTTACTATCCTGCCTTTCTCCTTCTTTCCTCTCTCTTTCCTTCCTTCCTCCTCGTTCTCCATTCCTTCAGATTTCCCCCTCCCCTTCTCCCTTTCTCTTCCTCTCCTTCCTTCCTAACTCCTTCCCCCTTCCTTTCTCCTCCTGCCCTTCCTCTTCCCCTTGCTTTCTGCTCCTCTCCTCCCTTTCTCCTCCTCTCCTTCCTCTTCCCCTCTTCTCCTTCCTTTGTTCCTTCCTCTCCCTCCCTCCCTCCTTCCCCTCCCTTTCTTCCTCCCCTTGTTCCCCCTCTCTTCTCCTTCCTCTCCCCCATTCTCTTTTCTCCCCTTCATTCCTTTTTCCTCCTCTCCTTTCTTCCTCCCTCCTCCCTTTCCTTCCTTTTTCCTCCCTCCCTCCTCCCCCTTTCTCCTCCTCTCCTTCCTTCGTTTCTTCCTCCCCTTCCTTCCTCCCTTTCTCCTCCTTGGGGCTCCTCCCCTTTCACACACACACCCTTCTTGGGGTTCCCTTTCTCCTCCTTCTCTTGGGGGCTCTTCTCTCCCTCTGTCCCCTTGGGGCTCCCCTCTTTTTCTTCACCCCACAGCTGAATGGGGTGGGGGATCCAGAGCCAGACCCTAAGTGGGGAGGGGAACGGTTTCCTCCTCCCCCTCTCCTTTTTCCTTCTCCTCCCTTCCCATTCACCTCCTCTCCTTCTTGGGGCTCCCTCCCTTCTCTACTCCTTACTCCCCCTTAGGGTACCTCCTCCTCTTCCTCCTCCCCCCAGCTGAATGGCGGGATCCAGACCCAGATCCTGAGTCTTCCCCTTCTACCCTCCCCACCTTGGGGCTCCCCTTCTTTCACACTCCCTTTCCTGCACCCCTTCTAGGGGGTCTTCCTTTCCCTGATCCTGCACCCCCTTTCTCGGCGGGGGGAATCTTCCCTTCCCCCTCCCTTGGGTCTCCCCTTTCTCCTCCCCTCCTCCGGACTCAGAGCCAGCCCCCACCCTCTTCCCGGGCAGCCTCTCACCCAGGGGCAGGGCGGCGTGGGCCACGAGGGTCACGGTGCCCCCGCCGCAGGTGGTATTCGACGAAGGCCACGTCCTCGCTGCCCAGCCAGCTGCCCAGCAGGTTCTGCACCGTCAGGCCGGCCAGGTGGAACTCGCTGGGCGGGAAGACGAAGCAGACGGCCAGCACCAGGTAGGCCAGCGTGAAGGTGGTCCCCGTGGTGGTCTCCATGGAGCCCCTCAAAAGCGCCGCCCGTCCCGTCCCGTCCTCCTCCTCCTCCTCCTCCGGCCGCCGCTCTCAGCCGCCGAGTCCTCCTTGCGCGCGAAGAGCTCTGGGAGTTGAAGTCCCGACCCCCCACCGAGTCCCTAGGCCGGCGGAAGCCCCGCCCACTTAAGCGTCGCTGGAAGGGGGACTCTGGGAGTTGAAGCCCCGCCCACTTAGGCCCCGCGCCAGGATCTCCGGGAGTTGAAGTCCCGCCTCATCCACGGAGTCCCCAGGCTGGATGATAAAGAACTCTGGGGAATCCCTGCCTCCCCCACCTCCGGCAGCTCTTTCCTGCGGCCATATTTTTTTTTCGCGCGGGAACTCTGGGAGTTGAAGTCCTTCTGCCTCTTCCGCTTCCCCAGCTCCTCCTAACAGAATCAGAATCACAGACTGACAGGGTTGGAAGGATACCTCGGGGTCATCTAGTCCAACCCCCTGCTCAAGCAGGACACCTTGACAGAAGCGTAGAATGACAGCTTCCAGCTTTCTTGCAAATTTACCCCACGGAAGTTATTTGTGGCATATACTTTTCAGAATATAGCCGGGCCTCGACTTAACGACTGTTCATTTAGCAACCGTTCCAAGTTCCTCAAAACAAGGACCCGCTTTTGTGCATGACTTGTCACGCTAGCACCCCCCCTCCATATGATCAACATTGGCAGCAGACTCATCTTTACGACGGTTGCAGCGACCTGTGTGTGTGTGTCACATGTTCTCCTTTTGTGACCTCACCAGCTAAGTCCGCGGGAGATTCGCTTAACGACCATGTTCCTAACTCTTAACAAAGGCAGTAATCTCTTTTAACACTTGTCCAGCAAAGTCATCAAATTTGCTTGGAATGTCTCACTCAGTGACAGAAATGTGGATTTCAATTGTTGGCCGTAAGTTGAGGATATCATGAAAAGAAATTTCTTGCAGGAATCTCCTGGGCTCGCATATAGGGAAGCAACCCTGCTGCAGCTGGAGTTTTTTTCTTCCCCTCCGTCCACTATATCTTTATAAACCTTGGCTCTCCTCGTGGTCTCTCATCCCAAAGTATTAAAAATCTTCTTTCCAGAATTAGTTCCGCTTTGGGCCAAGTTTCAATCCTGATTTTCAACTCAGATGAGTCCTCAGCTTATAAGCATTTGATTTTGGGACCGTTCAAAGCGCCAACGGGCAGAACAAAGTGAGATATAACCAGCGTAACATCCAAATTCGGAGCTTAGCAACTGACTTGTATTTATGACAGTTGCGGCGTCACTGGGGGCGGGGGTTGGGAGGCTCATGGGATCCCCTTTTGTGATCTTCCGAGAAGCCGGAAGCCCAGATTTGCTTACCGGCCACGTTCCAAACAGAATAACAGGCAGCAATTCACTTAACAACAGTGGCAAGAAAAGGTTGTAAAATGAAGGCAAAGCTCACTTTTAACAACCGTCCGGCTTAGTGGCAGAAATTTGGAAGATTCAATGGGGGTCACAAATTGAGGGCTATACCAATAGGAGGTATATTTCTATCTGCTACTATTATTTTTCTTGCTTATTAGTTTAGTTTACATTTATTGTCCTTGCACCTCGTATAACGAAATCAAACACCATCTTCAGGGCACACCATGACCGTGAAAATAAACCCAAACACACATCCTTCACCCTCCACACATTGAACCGGAAACCCCCGACACCACACCAACACTGCACTATACAGCAGAATTCAAAAGAGCTCCTGCCCTGGGATAGACGCTGTTTTTCAGCCTATTTGTCCTTGTTTTTACTATTTTGTATCATCTGCCAGATGGTAATAGTTCAAAAAAGTGGGGGGGCGCCCAGGATGAGATGGATCTTTGAGAATGTTTTCAACTTTCTTAAGGCAGCAGGAAGTCTAAAGCTCTTCCAAAGAGGGGAGAGGGCAACCCAGGATCCTCTGGGCAATGACACAGTAAACCTTCTTGCCACAGCTCGCATCGATGTGCCATCCTGGATGAGCTGCACTACCTGAGCCATTTGTGTGGGTTGTAGACTCCATCTCACTAGAGTAAAAGCATCGCCAGCATTCAAAAGTGACCAAACCATCAGCCAGAAAGCATAGGGACTGAAGTTGTCTGTGGTCACCACCTGCAGAACCTCCTTTATTGGGGATGTCTTGCTACCTGCCTCTGCTTTCCACCTGTTGTCTATTCCATTTGCACAACAGCATGTGAAATTGATTGTCAATCAGTGTTGCTACCTAAGTGGACAGTTTGATTTCACAGAAGTGTGATTGACTTGGAGTTACATTGTGTTAAGTGTTCCCTTTATTTTTTTTGAGTAGTGTATACATATATAAAAGTGAAATACTGTAAGAAATAAGACAATTCAAAAATAAAATGTAGGTGAAGAGAATAGTACAGTATTATAGCATTAAGAAGACAGTTGCTCTATAGACCTTTGATGCAATCCTGCTGTAAATATATTTTCTAATGCATTTACTCATTGTTAAATATGTACCTGCAATCAATTACATCCTCCTGTATCAGGTAATGCCATCCTATTTCCTCCAGGAATTGGTACCTATCTCAAACTGTCAAGGCAATTCATACACGTTTGACATAACAAAAGACCAAAGTGATCAATTAGGAGGACAATAGGAGAAGAGATAATAAAAGATAAAACATTACTCTGACTTCCTTGGAACAATTGAAGTTAGATTTTGTTTTTCAAAGCATCTGCTTAAATTTAATCTTGGCACATTGTGATTTTAAATTTATAACCAGACTTTTACTTTGCATAGGTGAATATGTTAGAGATGCATATAATCATTAAGTTGTACTAAGATGGCTGGAGAGAAGATGTGCTGAATGTGTGTTACTGTGTGGTGTTAGGAAATAGATATTTCTTTGTTAGAAAGAGGCCCTGCTGAAGGGACATTCCTTAATGCCAAGTAAGATAAGAACAAGCCATGTTGACAAAAAATGGAAGGTCATTGGGAGGCATCAAAGGAGACGTGGTCTCCATAAGGCGTTTCAGATTATCTGTGTTCAGTCCCTGGGTCGATGTAGGAGGGGCGTGGAGGCGTCGGGAAAAAAACTATAAAATGTAATGTTTTGAAATCTTGCAGCGTGGGTCTTGGCTCGAACGTCATGTTGAGTTAAGCTAAGATCTCTAACCGCTCTTTGCAAACAGCTTTTGTTCTTCATTTTGTTTGCTTTGATTTAAGCTTGCAAATAAATTCTTTGTGTTTTCACCGATCCAAGTTTTTCTTATTTGTAGTCATTTCCAACAATACCCCACGTGCATCATCACAAAATCTCCAGAACCGTAAAGCCTACAAACTTGACATTTGGCACCTATGTTCTTCTTGGCTTCTGGGGGCTAAGCAAGGATTTTTCAAAAGGACCATCAGAGCATTTGGAGTATTTCCTGTATTATTATTATTATTATTAACACGCTCTGATGCTAAGGAGTTCTACTCCCCGTCCCCACCTGAAAAGAAATCTCTTCCAAATGCAAAACACAAGCAGAGGAGTTTCAGTTTCACAGCAGCCCCAAGCAGCTTTAGTCCAGAACAGTTGAGCTAAGCCACGCCCAGACTCCTTGCTGTCTCTTTGCTCACACAGCAAATATGGTTTCAGTTTCCAAACAGCCCTCCACTCTCTCACACGCTGACAGGATACTAGCCAGATGAATGCTGATGGATGCTAATAGGCAGAGGCAGAATTCCCACCCCCCTTATTTTCCGCCCCAAAACCTAAGCCCGACCACATGGTTTCATAGCGAAGCGTGGGTATCCAGCTAGTCTCTAATCTTTCTAATACCCTTTTTTTCAGCGGTTTTAAGAGTTAGTAAATCCAGGATGGAGCAAAGCAATTAAGTTTTCAAGAGGTTGATTTATTAATTTTAAGCATGCACGTCTCCAACACATTATTTTTCAGGGCGATGCACACACAAACATTTATTTTATTTCCTGCATTGTGATGCTGGGTACGGGGTTGTGCGGTCAGCTTCCGGAAGACGGCTTCTGCAAGGACGGAAAATCACCCTCGCTTTTAGAAGTCGGGGCGGTCTTTCTGCAACTTGCTGTAATCCATGTTGACAGAAATAAACTGGAGGGGGGGAATAAGAATTATGAAGAGAAACATTCCATTTTTACCCCAAAAAAGAAAATGTGAAAGAAATGTGGGAAAAAACATGAAAAGCCAGCTGGGAGACTTTGGGCCAATCACCAGGAGACGGGGAGTTCTAGTCCCGCCTTAGGCATGAAAAGCTGGCTGGGTGACTTTGGGCCAATCACCAGGAGATGGAGAGTTCTAGTCCCGCCTTAGGCATGAAAAGCTGGCTGGGTGACTTTGGGCCAATCACCAGGAGATGGAGAGTTCTAGTCCCGCCTTAAGCATGAAAAGCCGGCTGGGTGACTTTGGGCCAACCACCAGGAGACGGGGAGTTCTAGTCCCGCCTTAAGCATGAAAAGCCAGCTGGGTGACTTTGGGCCAATCACCAGGAGACAGGGAGTTCTAGTCCCGCCTTAAGCATGAAAAGCCAGCTGGGTGACTTTGGACCAATCACCAGGAGACAGCCAGCATGAAGGGTGGACTTCAACTCCCAGAATTCCCTGGCCTGCATGCTTTAAGAAGGGAGGATTTCCAAAAAATGTTGAGCTGCGTCTATAGTTCCGTTCTTGGTCATAGAAAAAAATAAATAAAGAGTACAGAAGAGAATAAAATAACCAAGTAGGAAGGGACCCTGGAGGTCATCTACTCCAACCCCTTGCTCAAGCAGGAGATCCTAAGAGAATCATAGAATAACAGAGATGGAAGGGACCTTGGAGGTCATCTACTCCAACCCCCTGCTCAAGCAAGAGATGCTTCGAGAATCATAGAACAACAGGGAAGGGACCTTAGAGGGCATCTAGTCCTTGAGCGAGGTACCCACCTATGTGGAAGGTTGTAAAAGTCTTGACCGTAGAATTTAAGCAGCTTTTATCTTCTTAAGTTTTTTATTTTCATTCGCCTGGCTGGATCCTAAAGCTAATTTAAATCCAGCCCTTTAATCCGTGTCCTTTCTTATATAAACTCTCAAAATAAAATAACTTTTTGAGGGAGGGAGCGCCTTGAACTCACGGAATAGCAGAGTTGGAAAGGACCCTGGAGGTCATCTAGTCCAACCCCGTGCTCAAACCAGAGACCCTTTCGGAAATATCGAATTAGCAAAGTTGTAGCTGCATCTATAGTTCCATTGTTGGTCAGAAAAAGAGTAAATAAGGAGAATAAAAGAGGATAAAATAATTGAGTTGGAAGGGATCCTGGAGGTCATCTAGCCCACCCACCCCCCACCCCTTGCTCGGAATGCCCTGGGGCAAAGCCTGTCATATATATCCCGAGCCTCGCCATTGATTCACCACTGAAAATGCCCCCACCTTGTAACGGTGAGTAGGATCCAGATTGTTCCACGGCTCCGGGTTATTCTTCTTATCCCATCTAGAAGGAAAAAAAAGGGGGAGGAAATTAAACATAATCCCGACACTCTCTGAAGGCAGTCCTCGCTTAACAACCAGTTGCTCTGCTCTAGAGTTACGATGGGCCTTTGCAAAATGACTTGACACTCTTTTTTGAAGTTTTAATGGCTTCACCTCTCCCCCCCCAAAATGTACTGGGTTGTGATCTTAGTTTCTGGTATGGGACACATAACGCCCATGGGGGGGGGAAACGGGCTCACTTAACGACTGCTATATTCACTTAGCGTTTCATGACCCAACTAGGTCACATCATCAGTACTAGGGGAGGAGGGGGAGGACTTGTGGGGTCCTTGGTGCTCTCTGAGCTGGGTGGTTTTCTTGCAGACGTCTCATGAGCCAACTAGGGAACATCATCAGGGCTAGAAGGAGTGTGGGGTTTGCTCTCTGTTGACAACAATATAATCTCGCTCCTTTCTAGCCCTGATGATGTTCCCTAGTTGGGTCATGAGATGTCTGCAAGAAAACTGCCAAAGTTAGAAAGCACCAGTCCTCCTCATTCTTCCTCCTCTTCTTGCTTTCTTTCTCCTTCTTTTTCTACCTTCCTAGCACTGATGATGTTCCCTAGTTCGGTCCCAAGATGTCTGCAAGGAAACCCGCCCAGCTCAGAGAGCACCAAGGACTCCCCACTCCCCATGACGACCAGGGAATTTGGGGAGTTGAAGTCCAGACAGTGTGAATCACAGTCATATAAGCCTTTTTTTGAACGCCACTCTAACTTCCAACCAAGTTTTATGCCGAGTGGTTGTTTGCAAAATGCGGAAACAAAGCGATAAATTCCGCTCCAGACCCAGAATTTCTTCCACCACCCACCCCAACAATGGTGGTTTGTAGGATAATAAACCAGGTTTAATGCAGGCATGACAGAGACTTACCTGACTTCGGGACAGAACAAAGCCAGACGCATCAGATAGAGTCCGGCTCCAGCCACCGCGGTCCCCATAATTAAGAAAAGTGGAATCAGCTAGAAGAGGAAAAAAGTACCAAATTCGGATTCAAAATGAAAAGTCCTCAAATTTATGGCCGTTTCACGACCATCGGAAGTTTGGCCGTTGGGAAAGTGAGCGAGGCCGAAACATAAGCAACCCAGGCCGTTCCACGCCTGGTGACCACAACAGCGCCTCCAAATTTTGAGCTTGGCCTCGTTTTGCGAGTTCTCTCATCAGCATCACTAAATGAATCCCCACTGGACTTGTCATTAAGTGAATCAGTCTCCCCCATTCAATTTGGCTGATCAAGATGTTTGCCAAAGGGGATCAAGTTGTAAAGACAAGTTGGTTATCGAGCATGGGAATCTGGATCACGGAACGTGGCGGATGGTGCAGAAGTCATTAAGTGGGAAAAGCAGTCACTAAATGAGCGGTGGTAACTCAAGGACTAACTGTCCCTTACTGGAAAGAGCTAATTGTAGAAATCTTAATTCTGAAAAGTAAAATTAAAAAATTCCCTTAAGGCTCAAGGTAGGTGGTCCTCGACTTACAACGGTTCTTTAGCAACCGTTCCAAGTGACAACAGCACTGACAAAATGAACTTACGACCGTCTTTCACACTTACGACCGTCCCAGCCTTCCCCAAGATCACATGATCAAACTTCAAACACTTTGACCAGACTCGTATTTATGACGATCACGGTGTTCCTGCAATCTCTCTTTCAATGACCTTCAGTCAATGGGGGATTCACTTAATGAATGCATCGCAAACAGTAATCGCTGGGATTCGCTGAGCGACAGTGGCAAGAAAGGTTGCAAAAGGAGGCCAAATGGGCAGAAGCACCTCGCTTAGCGATGGAGCAATTCCCAATTGACAGCGGGGAAGAAAGATCATAAAATGGAGGAAGTGACTCGCTTAGGGACAGAAAGGTCAGTCGTAAATTGAGGACTGCCTATAGTTGGCCACTCCCAGTTGGATGGAGAAGAGATGAATGATGGGATTAAAGACTGCCACCCATGAGGGAAGCAACGTCTGGGGGATGATGGGAGTTAGAGTCCAGGCAGGTGAAATCCCTCCCCAAGTGCCTGCCGGGGATGATGGGGCCTGGAGTGGCTGCTGAAAAACAGCCAGGGTGAAAAGCGGTCATATGTCAGGTTCGAAACTGTTTACTTTGGCCATTTGAAGAAAGGTTGTTAAATCGCCCTGTATAACGACAGATGTAACTTATGGGGGAGGCGGAGCCAAAAAAACCACACACTTCCCAACAGCCTTTGGGCCCACACAGCCAACGTCTGTAATTGTGGGTCTTTCTTCTATTTTGTGTTCTTGTTGTATATCCACAAGCATAAAATGTCCCCCCTTGGGTTAGGCTAGATGACCTCTAGGGCATGGGTCTCCAACCTTGGCCACTTTAAGCCTGGCGGACTTCAACTCCCAGAATTCCCCAGCCAGCAAAGCAAGGCTGGGGAATTCTGGGAATTGAAGTCCGCCAGGCTTAAAGTGGCCAGGTTGGAGACCCATGCTCCAGGGTCCTTCCCAGCCAGCGTCAATCACAAAGACCACCATCCCCATCTTCCCCAGCCAGGCTGGAGGAGGGAGGCTGGGGAGGATGCAGCCGAAAGCCATATGGAAGCAGCCCTGGGATATGCCACGCTGGAGGTTCATGGGCATTGTAGTCCATCAGTGGGACTGGCTGGCATGGATGGGAGCGATGGGAGGTGGAGTCCCAGCTAGGCTTGAAGATGGTAGGCCTGAAAGGGTAGACAGAACTCGCTCCAATTGGGGATGATGGGGGGTGGAGTCCTGGCAGATGAAACAACTCCCGAGGCCCATGGAGAATGGGAGCTGGAGTCCAGGCAGCTAAAAGATCCATAGAAAAGTCTGCATTGACTGCGGATGATGGGAACTGGAACCAGGCCTATAAAAAGCCCCACTGAGGGCAGGGCCAGCTGGGGAGGATGGGAGCTGGAGTCCAGGCACATAAAAGACCCAGGTGGGGAGATGTTCTGGCTGGGAATGGTGGGGACTGGAGTCCAGGCATACAAAAGACTCCTAGGAAGGGTAGGACTAGGGAGGATGAGCGCCACCCGGGGATCATGGGAGTTGGAGTCCAGGCATGCAAATGACCCTTAGAGTTGGCTGCTCTAGCCAGGGACGATGGGAGATGGAATCCAGGGACATAAAACCATCGAAGGTGGGCTACCGCGGCAGGGGATTATGGGAGCCAGTGTCCAAGCAGGCAGTGACCTCTACGGTAGATCGCTCCAGTAAGGGACTCCACCCGGGGATTATGGGAGTCGTAGTCCAGGCATACAAATTACCCCGAAGCTGGGCTACACCAGCCGGGGATGATGGGAGTTGGAATCCAGGGAGGCAAAATAACCTCTACGGTACATGGTTGGAGCTGGAGTCCTTGCATAACAAATGACCCCGAGGCTCGGCTGCTTCGGCCGGGGACGATGGGGACGGGAGTCCCCGGCATGCAAATGACCCCTTCGGACGGTCCGTCCCGACCGAGGACGATGGGGGCAGGAGTCCCAGGGAGCCACTCACGCTGGGCCGATGCTTGACTTGGTGGCGGAGGAAGCCAATCAGGCCCGGGCTGGAGGCGGCAGGGAAGCGGCGGCGGCGGCCGGAGGGACGCGGGACTGCGCTTGCTGCTGCGACATGGCGGCCAGATCAATGTCAAGCCAGGACCCCGCGCAGGCACTCAAGTAACCACCTCTGCGGAGGACTGCGCATGCGCGACGGCCCCCCTCTGCGGAGAACCAAGGATCACGAGGCCGCTCTGCGCCTACGCGACAGCCCTTCCCCCGCCCTCCTACCCAACTGCGCCTGCGTGCTCAACTTGGCCGCCAGGCGGCGACCGAGACCGCAGAGGGAAAACAATGCAGAGAAAAATCGTAAGCTAACGGAGCTCGGGGGCTGGATCAAAAGGACAGACCCCGCCATAGAGACTCCGCCTAGCGCGGCGTGCCTCTTCTCTACGTAACAGGAAAAATCTCAGAGGTGGAGACACGGCTTACGCTCGGCCAGAAATGCGAGGCCAATCATAGAGAAACGTGGACCGGACAAAAGGCCGGAACCCCCACTATAGAGTCCCCTCCTAGCGCGGTTTCCCTGTCCTCTAAACAGAAAGCCCAGGCCACCGTCCATAGAGTCGGCTCCTAGGGCGACGTTGCTTTTCCTCTACCTAAACGAAGTCCCCGTCATTTGTTTAGTCAACCAGAAGGTTAGACCTCCCGCCATAGAGTTTCTTCCTAGCGCGGCATCCTTTTTCACCCCTCCCTAACCGGAAGTGCCTCTCCATTGTTCAGCCGACCGGAAAATCGGATCCCAGCCATCGAGACTAACCGGAGCTTCCCTTTCTCCACCAACTAACCGGAAAGCTTGGCCACCGCCGAAAGCGAGGGAGGGAGGGAAGGAGAGAGAGAGAGAGAGACGCCTCCTAGTGCCCTCTTCCTCTCCCTAACCGGAAACCCCCTCCATTCTTTTTGCCAACCAGTGGGTCGCACCCACTCACGGCATAGAGTCCCTTTCTAGCGCGGCCTCCCTTCTACCATCTCTACGAGGAAGCTGCACCCCCTCCCGCCATAGAGTATCCTTCCCAGTGCGCCCGCACTTTTCCTCTCGCTAACCGGAAACCCCACCTCCACAGCCTACGCCCCCTTAGCGCGTCTTCCCTTTCCTCTAACCACCTAAACCGGAAAGCCCCGTTGGCACCCATAGAGAGAGAGAGAGAGAGGGACTAGCGCGGCTTGCTCGTCCTTTCCGAGGGGAAGTGCTGTCGTCCGCGCGGCTTTCCCTTTCCGCTTCCGGGGCCGGCCTCTGGCAGGGCTGGCATTTAAACTCCCGCCGCCGGCTGAGGCGGCTCCATTTCCTCCTCCTTCTCCTCCTCCTGGCATCTTCGGCGACCGCGGCGATGTTCAGCTGGCTGGGCGGCGACGACCGGCGTCGGAAGGACCCGGAGGTTTTCCGAACGGTGAGCGAAGGGCTGAAGAAGCTCTACAAGGCCAAGCTGCTGCCGCTGGAGGAGCACTACAAGTTCCACGAGTTCCACTCGCCCGCCCTGGAGGACGCCGACTTCGACAACAAGCCCATGGTGCTGCTGGTGGGCCAGTACTCCACCGGCAAGACCACCTTCATCCGGTAGGGGGCGCCCTTCTTTGCCCGGAGGAGGAGGAGGAGGAGGAGGAAAGCGCCAAAATTTCATCGAGGGAACTACAACTCCCATCGTCCCCCGTCTGGCTGGAACCGATGGGCCTCGAATCAGCTGGGCTGGGTTGGGTTGGGGAGGGATGGGCGTCGACCTTCCGTGGGTAGCTCTCGAATTGGGGGTGGGGGCGGCTTTAAGGTTGGAGGGACTACAACTCCCATCGTCCCCCCCAGCTGGGAGAGTCTATAGCCTTGTTGGCTTTGCAGTCCTTGGGCGAGCCTCAAGTGGGGCCTCTTCGAAGGTGGGCGGGGAGGTTGGCGGACTACAACTCCCATGATCCTCCACCAGCTGGGATGGATGGGGAGAATAGCCTTGTTGGCTTTGGAGTAGTTGGGCGACCCTCAGTGATTAGGTCTCCAATTGGGCCTCTTTGAAGATGGGACTACAACTCCCATCATTTACTGCTGGGATCGATGAGCAGCATAGCCTTGTTGGCTTTGGAGTAGTTGGGCGCCCTTCAACTGATGGTTCTTGCCTAGTCTTTCTCCAATGGGTGGGCCTTTAAGGGGATTGGACTACAACTCCCATGACTCCCCTAGCTGGGACCAGTGGGGAAACAAGAGCCTTGTTGGGTTGGCCCTCAATGGGTAACTCCCACCCCGTCTGATGTTTCTCAAAGCTGGGCCCCTTTCAGAGCGGGTGGACTACAACTCCCATCTCCTCCCCAGCTGGAATTTGATTGGCACCAGAGGCTTGTCGCGATGGGGCTGGAAGTCATGGGCTCAAGCCCTCCTTTGGTGTCTCTCATTGAAGGCTTCTCAAAAGAGCCCCCGCCGCCGCCTTTAAAATGGGGTAGACTACAACTCCCATGATTCTTCCCCCCCCAGGTTGGGTAGATGGGGAAAAGAGCCTTGTTGGCTTATGGAATAACACTCAGCACACACCACAAAGAAACACCCTCCACCAGGGATGGATTCAACCGGTGCTACTACCCGTTTGGTGACCATGTTTTGCCATAAATGCAATTTATTTGTGGGCTCTTGAGCTGTCGGGTTTTCTTGCAAACGTCTCGTGACCCAGCTAGGGAACATCATCAGCCAAGGAAAGAGGGTGGATGGACTGTGGGGTCCTTGGTGCTCCCTGAGACATCTCATGACCAAACCTCCAGAAGCTGTGAATGTGTCAACACTGGAAGTTTTTAAGAAGAGATTAGACAACCATTTGTCTGGAATGGTGGAGGGTTTCCTGCCTGAGCTGGGGTTGGACTAGAAGACCTCTAAGATCCCTTCCAAATCTTGTTATTCTATTCTAATTGCAATTCTGTTCTATTCTCTAATTCTAATTTCTATCTATTCTCTATTTTGTAGACTATATTTTATTTTCTATTTTTTTCTAATTGCTATTCTATTTAATTCCTTTTTCTATTCTTTCTCATTGCAATTCTGTTCTATTTTCTATTCTTATTGCAATTTTATTCAATTCTATTTTCTAATTGCTATTCTATATTCCATTTTGATTCTATTTTCTATTCTTTCTAATTGCAATTCTGTTCTATTTTCTAGTCTTTCCAATTGCAATTCTTTTCTTTCAGTTCTATTTTCTAGTCTTTCCAATTGCAATTCTTTTCTTTCAGTTCTATTTTCTATTCTTTCTAACTGCAATTCTGTTCTATTCTGTTTTCTAATCTAATTTTAAATCTATTATTTCTTTTATATTCTATCTAATTGCAGTTCTATTATCGAATTCTATTGCCTATTCTTTCATATTGCTATTCTTTTCTATTTTCTATTTCTAACTGCAATTCTGTTCTATTCTTTCAATTCTATCCTATATTCTAGTTTCGATCGTATTCTATATTTTGTAGTCTATCCTCTATTCTATTTTTTATTCAATTCTATTTTCTGTTTTGTTCTATTTCTTTTTGATTCCTATTTTCTGTTCCATTCATTTTAATCTTATTTTCATTCAATTTTATTGGGTTTTTTTATTTTTACTTATTCTATTCTATTTTTATTGTTTTTTACTGTTTTATTTCTTTGGTTTTATTTTTATTTTTTAATTTGTTTTATTTTATTTATTGTATTGAATTTCTTTGTTTTATTTTTTTCTTATTTTCATTTTATTTTCTGGGGAGGGGGTGTTTCCTTAAAACAAGATTCTCGCTGCTTCGATCTCGCTGCTACATCTTGGGTTGAAATCAAACATCCTGGAGTTATGACCGTCTTAAGCTGTGCCCGCAGTGGTCGTAATTCAATCATGCTTATTTCTGATCACATTTCTGTTCCAATTCTATTATCCTTTTTTATGACAGTTGTTAAATGAACACCGTGGTTGTTAAACAAATCCATTGTTGGAATGCAGGGGAGGGTGGAAATAAATCCCAGGTTTGGGCACAAATGTAAATTGTGGTCAGATGTCCATGGGAATTGAACCCCCATCTCTTCAATCGCAATGCGATAGTCCTCATTTTACAACCGCAATGAAACACATCCCGCCATTTCCATCATTAAATGACATGCTTGCGAAGTCATTGCAGGGCCCATTTTGGGGGATCGTTCCTGCTAGCATCACGCAGAGCATTGCGTCATGCGGTTGTTAAGTGAATGCAGTATTCACCCCACGGCCCCCAATTCTTCATCGGAAGGTCGCAATTTCGCATCGGTGTTTTTCCAGCCTTCTCGTTTAATACCCGATAAATCTGATTTATCTTTCTTCTTTGATAATTCTCCTGATCTTTGAACCAGGTTTATTGTCACTACTATGAACCTTGGTATATATACCCTTCCTTGGATTGGCACAAACTACATTTTAACCACAGTTAATGATTAATCCAATGCGCGGTCATTAATAAAAGAGCTCAGCTTGCCGGGGGGGGGGTGTTTCCACCCGATTTATTACTATTTTATGATGAGCCTCGTCTTTGTCCCAACGTACAATCGCCCTACGGAAGGTTGAAGTAGGAATTCAAACAAACCAGGTTTAATTAGGATTGGTTTCGCCCCCCCCCCCTTTGGTGCACCCGATAAGGATGATGGTATTTTGAGTGGCTTTGAAGGAGGCTTGTTGGGGGTTGGTTAGTAGTTTCCCCAGTCATAAATTGGGGTGTATGTGTTAAAAGTTGCGTCAGAGAGCCAAGACCTCGATTTTAATGCAGGCTTTTTTAAATAAACTGGGTTTAATGTGGGAGAAGGGAAATGGTGAGGCTGCAGGCCAGCATGCTTGGCTGGGGAATGCTGGGAGTTGAATGCCGCTCGTCTGGATGTGACCGAGGTTGAGAATGGGATGGAGGGATGAATGGGAGAGAACGAGAGAGAGCAAGAAAGAAAGAAAGAAGAAAGAAAGTAAGTAAGAAAGAAAGGGGGAGAAGGAGAGCGCAAGAAAAAGAAAGAGAGAGGGAGAGAAGTGGGGTGGGAGGAGAAAGAGACAAAGAAAGATAAAGATAGTTCATTTCAACATGCTGCCTGGAGGAAGTTCTGGGACTTGAAATCCACCGACCCATGTTGGCCAAAGTTGGAAACGGATGGGGAGAAAGAAAGAGACAAACAGACAGAGAGAGAGAGAGAGAGAGACAAGGGGGGGAAGATCAGAGAAAGAAAGAGACACAGAAAGAGAGAGAGAGAGAGAAATTAGTGCTTCTCAACATGCTGCCTGGGGAAATCTGGGAATGGAAGTCCTCCCATCTTCCAGCAGCCAAGATTGACAAACCCTCTTCCAGAGAAGCCGAGATCAGAGTCGGTCTGTTTTTTTAAGGCCAGCCAAGCGCAGCTGGAAACGCCCGTCCAGTTCTGGGCTTCTCCAGCTGTGCCTTGACACCTCTCCTCCTCCTCCTCCTCCTCCTCCTCCTCCTCCTCCTCCTCCTCCTCCTCCTCTCGCTGGAAAAATAAAATTCAATCCAAGTCTCTTCTGCCAAAGCTGGCTTGTTATTTCCATTCCTCCTCTTAACCCGGCTTGTTTGTCTGCTGTGTCAGATCCGCTCAGTCATCTTCCACCATCATCCCTCCTTGGTTGCAATATAAACCACATTCCGCACTGCCAATTCAGTCCCAATAGGGCCATCCTCGACTTACGACCATCACTGAGCAAGACTGTCATTAAGCAAATTGGGTCCCCATTGGACCCCCTCGCTTGCCACCGTTGCTGAGGGAATCCCTGCCTGTTGTTGAGGGATGGTTGTGAAGTAAATCTTTGCTGCTTGTTCACTTCAGGTAGTCCTCAAGTTACGACCACAGCGGAGCCCAAAATTTTGGTCGCTAAGTGAAACATCTGTTAAGGGAGTTTTGCCCCATTTTACAACCTTGTTTGCCACATCTCTTCTTCATGTCTGGTTTCTGGTACCAGTGATGGCTTACTTGATATCTGGTTTCAGGTACCAATGATGGCTTGTCTGCTCAAACTCTGGTTTCAGGTACCTGCTGGAGCAGGATTTCCCCGGGATGCGGATCGGTCCTGAACCCACGACGGACTCCTTCATCGCAGTGATGCAGGGTGATGTGGAAGGGATTATCCCTGGCAACGCCCTGGTGGTGGATCCCAAGAAGCCCTTCCGGAAGCTTAACGCCTTTGGCAACGCCTTCTTGAATCGGTCAGTTCCAAACTGGTTTGACTGGGGGAAACTGGTTTTTGAGGGAAGGCTGGGCCAAACAAACTCGCTCTCCATCAGTTCTTCCACATAGAAGAGCTTGGTTTTTCTGATCTGTCAATCACTTCTTTTCAGCTTCCAAAATCTTAACCATGTTTCCCCTGAAAATAAGACCGGGTCTTATATTAAATTTTTGCTCCAAAAGGCACATTAGGGCTTATTCTCCAGCTGGGTCCTATATTCGGGGAAATATGGTAATGAAATGAGTCCGTCTAGCTGACAATCTTAACTGGGGATAATTTTTAGGGTAGAGCTTCTATTACAAGCATCCTGAAAAAAACCATGCTAAGCCAGGAGTCCAGTTCCCCCACCATAGAGTCTCCTCCTAGCACGGCAACGTTTTTTCCTCTCCCTGTCCTAACCGAGAGCCCTATCGATTGTGGAGCCACCTAGTGACAGGGAGCTGCAGCAGACGGATAAAAGAGCCACATGCTCCAGAGCTGCGAGTTGCCAATCCCTGTGCTGGGGCTTATTTTCAGGGAAGATACCGGATACTTCTAACTGACTGCAGGTGGTCCTCGCTTAGTGACCGCTCCACTTAACGACTACGGTTAGAAAGGCCATCTCATGACCTGGTTTTGGAGTTCTCTCTTTCTCTCTCTCCATCTCTCTTTCTCCCCTCCTCTTTCTCTCTTTCACTCTCATTCCCTTCGCTCATTTTCTTTCTCTCATTTTCTCGCCCTCCCTCTCCCTTTTCTTTTTCATTCTCCCTCTCCCTCCCTAACTCTTCCTCTCATACATTCTCCATCTTTTTTCTCTCACTCATTCTCTTGTTCCTTCTCTCGTTCTCTTTCATTCGCTCTCATCCTCCTTCCCTCCCTCTTTACCTCTTTACCTCTCTTTCTTTCTCACTTCCTATATCTCTCCACCTCTTTCTCCCCTTCTTTTTCATTCTCACTCTCCCCCCTCATACTTTCTCCATCTTTTTTTCGCTCACTCATTTTCTCGTTCCTTCTCTCTTTTATTCTCTTTTTTGCTTTCTCTTTCATTCTCTCTCTCATCCTCCTTCCCTCTTTACCTCTCTCTTTTTCTTTATCACTCCCTATATCTCTCCATCTCTTTCTTTCTCCTCTCTCTCTCCCTCTCTCTCTCTTACACACACACACACAAAAAACAAAAACGCACAAAATTCTATTTTTCTTTTCTCTTCAATAATTCAAGGTTCTCCCCCTTTTTTTTCCCCCTCAGATTTGTGTGTGCCCAGTTGCCGAATGCGGTCCTGGACAGCATTAGTGTGATTGATACCCCCGGCATCCTTTCCGGAGAGAAACAAAGGATCAGCCGAGGTGATTCCATGGTTTTTTTTGGTGGGGGGGGGGACGTTGAACTAGGAAAAGTTAATCAGAAGAGAGAATTGGAAGGGACCTTGAAGGGGTGAGGGGGGTCATTTAGTCCAGCCGGACGTGGGCACGGGAGCGAATCAGGCACGCTGTGAAGTTACACACACACACACATACACACTGCCCTCTTGTTGGGGGAAATAAATATTTCTGGGTTTTTTTCCGTCCTTTTTGAGGATGTTCCAGTCCTCAGCTGCATGGATTGAAATGTTGACTTTGACGAGAGATGGAGAAAAACTTAAAAAATAAAAATTCAGTGTCTGTGGAGATTCTTTGTCATCCAGGCATAGGGTTTCCTGCCTTAGCAGGGGGCTGGACTAGATGACATCCAGGTTCCCTTCCAACTCTATTATTCTGTAAGAGTACCCCGCGCGAGCAGGGGGCTGGACTAGATGACCTCCAAGGTCCCTTCCAACTTTGTATTTCTATGAATCGCGGCTTGGGCAAAGGTGGGTAAAACCGGCGTTCCCATCTTCAATTTGGAAAACCGGACTTCTCTCTCCCCTTCCCCCGTGTCCAAATTGGGTCTATAACAGGCTCACTGCAGCCGGGTGGGCGTGGCTGAGTGGTGTGGCCATCTAAGTTCCCTTAGGTGGGCCTGGCCATCTGAGTGCCCCCCCCGAGTGGGCACGGTTGTGGGCGTGGCCAACTAAGTTCTGCCGGGTGGGCGTGGCCATCTGAGTTCCCTTAGGTAGGTGTATCCGTCTGAGTGGGCGTGACCACCTCTGCCCCCGCCCTCGCTCCCGAGGTGGACATGGCCGAGTGGGCGCAGCCCCTTGAGTTCTGGCCATCTGTGTGCCCCCAGCTGGGTGTGGCCGAAATGGACCGTCGTCAGTCGTGAGGACGGCTGGAAATCTTCCAGTCAGCAGATGACTTTTTCATTTCATTTCCTTTCATATATTTGAAGATGGGGAGAGCTTTTTGATTGATCCTCGCTCGACTGGCCGAGCGAGGAGAGGTTTTGCAGATTCTGCAACTGCTCTTCATGAGGACTGCCGGAAGAAATTAATAATAATAATAATAGTAATAGTAGTAATAATAATTATGTGCAAATAATAATTAGGGCTTATCTTGGGCACACATGGAAAATCAAGCTAGGACTTACTTTCAGGATAGCACATATTTTTGGGGACCAGAATACTGATAATGATGATGTGTGAATAATAATAATACTTTGCTAATAATAATAATAAACACTGGCAGCAACCCGTAACAACCATTAGCACCGGTCACTGGCCTTTGTGATAAATTTTTAAACGTTCACTTGACCGAGTTTCACTTTTTTAATGCATAAAAGATATCGTTGTCGTCACCATATTTGTGATACATTTTTAAATGTTTTCGTCGACTGAGTTTCATGTTTCATGAATAAACGAGATCACAGTCATTTTGCAAGCTGCCCTTGGCGTAATTCTCCGTCAGCAAATATCCTTTACCTCCCTCCCTCCCGCCCCCACCCCGGATCGTTCTAAAATCTAAATTATGTAAGACGATGTTCTTCCAACGGCTTCATTGTGGGTTTATTAAATAATAGATAGCATCACAATCCTCAGATATACCGGAATTCGATAATAGGCAGAATTTAATGGAAAGCTTACAATGGCTCCAGATGAAATAAGAGCTTCCAGATCTTTGGAATAGGAGTGCCGATAAATATTTAATTGAATTGGAACTTAACTTTCATAGTTGCAGAAGAACAAGAGTGGGGAGAGAGCTCTGAAGGTCATCTAATCCAACCCTCCACCCCACCCTCTCCCTAGCAGGAGACCCTACCCCATTTCTGACAGTTGGGGCAGTCCAATCTCTCCTTGAAAGCTTCCAGTTCGTTTCATTTAATAGTTTTGTTTAATAGATTGAATTGGTTTTGTTTAAATTATTTAATGTAATTTAATCTGTGACTTGAGTTATGGCATCTCTTGTCATGATTTAATTTTGTTTTCTATTTGATTGAATTACTTACGTAATTTAATTCAATTCAATTTCATAATTGAATTTCATGTGTTGAACAGATTTCATTTTGTCATTTCATTTAATTGCTTAACTTTCATTCATTTAACTTAATTTTTAAATTAATTCTTTGTTTAATGTAATGATTTCATTTATTTCTTATTTTAATCTATTCTTTATTTAATTTAATAGTTTAACTTTTTAACTTAATTTAATTTAACTTTTATTGAATGTAATTAATTTAACATCAGTTAATATCAGTTAATATTAATTTAACATCAGTTAAATTTATTTTTTTATTTAATTTAATAATTTTACTTTTTAATTTATCTTTTTTATTGAATGCAATTAATTCAATATCAGTTAATGTAATTAATTTAACATTTAATTAATTTATTAGTTATTTAATTTGATATATTTTATTATGTTACATTTGATTTTAGATATTATTATTTGATGTTTCATATTTTACATTTTATTACATTTTCTTTTATAATTAAAAATATTTTCACTTTTTTAATTTAATTTTTAATTATTTTAGTTTGATTTTTTTAAACTTGATTTTTTAATTTTATTTCTAATTAAATCTCTTGGTCACCCATCTTATATAAAATAAAGGGGAATTTGGAGTGGCTTATATTGTTGAAAAGCATAACTGTAGAAAACCTACATATTAATATTTTTAAAAGAACAAAATACAAGGCAAATATACCTCATACTCTTTCCTCCTCCTGTGTTATCCACAACAACAATCCTGTAAGGTGGGCTGGGCTGAGGGAAAGGGACAGAGTCACCTAGTTGGCTTTCATGCCTAAGGTGGGACTAGAATTCACTATCTCCTGGTGATTGGCCCAAAGTCACTCGTCTGTCTTTCATTCATGCCTAAGGTAGGACTAGAACTCACCATCTCCTGGTGATTGGCCCAAAATCATCCATCTGACTTTCATATCCAAAGTGGAACTAGAACTCCCCATCATCTGCTCCTTGGCCCAAAGTCACCCAGTTGTCTTTGCTGTCTTGAAGGCTAGAGACTAGAACTCCCGAACAGCCTGGTTCTTTTCCTCGCTTGTCTTAAAAAAAAATTACCTAATTTTTCGCTCTCTCCCTTCCCGGCCAGGCTACGATTTTGCCGCCGTCTTGGAGTGGTTCGCCGAGCGGGTAGACCGCATCATCCTCCTCTTTGACGCCCACAAGCTGGACATCTCCGATGAGTTTTCAGAGGTGATCAAAGCCCTGAAGAACCACGAGGATAAGATGCGTGTCGTCCTCAACAAGGCCGACCAGATCGAGACCCAGCAGCTCATGCGCGTCTACGGCGCCCTGATGTGGTCGCTGGGGAAGATCGTCAACACCCCCGAGGTCATCCGGGTTTACATTGGCTCCTTCTGGTCTCACCCGCTGCTCATCCCGGATAACCGGAAGCTCTTCGAAGCTGAGGAGCAGGATCTTTTCCGCGACATCCAGAGCCTGCCCCGGAATGCCGCGCTGCGGAAACTCAACGACCTCATTAAACGGGCCCGCTTGGCCAAGGTGAAAGAAGCGTGCCGAAGGGTTTGAGTAGGACTGGGAGGTTGTTTGGGTGGATCTCCTGCTCCTGTTCTTTTTTCCTTCGTCTCCACTTTCCCCTTTTTTTACTTCTTCTTCTCTTCTCCTCCTCCCTTTTCTCCTCCTGTTCCTTCTCTTTTCCTTCACTTCCTGCTACTCTTTTTCCTTCATTTCCTACTTTTCCTTCTCATCCTCTTTTTACTCTTCCTTTTTTTTCTCCTTTTCCTTTTCCTGCTCCTTTTCCTTCTTCTTTTCCTCCTCCTCCTCCTCTTCCTTTTTACTCCTCCTTTTCTCCTCCTTTTACTTCTCTTCCTTCTCCTTTTTCTTCCCCTCCTCCTCCTCTTTTTATTTTCCTCCTCCTGTTTCTTTTCCTTCAACTCCTCCTTTTACTACTTCTCCTTCTCTTCCTTCTCCCCTCCTCTTTTTTCTCCTCCTCCTTTTACTACTCCTTTTCCTTCTTCTGTTTCTTTTCTTTCTTCTCCTCTTTCTCCTTTTCCGTCTCCTCCTCCTTGTCCTTTTAGTCCTTTTATTTCTCCCCTTCCTCCTCTTCCTGCTTTTCCTTCTTCTCCTCTTCTTCCTCCTGCTTTTTCTACATTTTCTTTCCCCTCTTTTCTTCCTCCTCCATCTCCTCCATCCTTCTGGCACTGATAACATTCCTTATCTGGATAAGGAAATGTCGGAGAGACAACCAGCCAACTTGGAGAGCACCGGAGATCCTCAACCAAGCCTGTTTAGAATGGCAAAAACGTCATAAAGACATAAAGACGAACATAATATTTTTATTTTGTTTTATTTAAAACAAATCCTCACAGCTGCTTGACATACCCATAGGGGGGATGCAGAATCTCACCCTGGCTACCGATCTCTTTCAGATCTGAATTTTTATTTATTGTTGTTGTTGTTGTTACCTATGTTTCCATCAAAATAAGACCCTGTCTTATAATTTTTTTGCCACCAAAAAAGGCAAATGTCAACTCATAAAGTATTTCTATGGTCTTTTTAGAGCGGCAACAGAAAGGGAGGGGGGAGCAGTGCAGCTGTTTGCAAAACGAAAAGCGAATTCCATAAATGTTTTCAAAGATAGTAACTAGGTGACCGAAGTTTCTGCCGTGCAAAATTCTAACTGGAGAGCCTGAATGATGACTCTGGGCTATGGAGGTGTCCCATTGGAGGATATGAATTACGATACACCCGGGGGGTGGGGGGAAAACCAGGGTCAAAGGGGACAATGAATTACGTGCCTCAGAATCACTACACCCACTCAGTGCCGGATATGTTAACTTTCAATAAATCCTTTGGAAGTTTGGCTTGAGACTCAAGATTCAAATGGGGGTAACTGCTGGAAAACTGACAGCTATCCGACTCTGAGGCAGCACCAGGTCTTATTTTCAGGGGATGTCATCCACTGACTAACCTCGCTTGTGCGCATTGCCCCTGGCTTCCTCCTCGCTGTCAGGGGCCTTCAGGAACCACTTCTGTGGCTGTCAAGGCTTTCCTGAAAGCCCCTACATCCGATAGGATCGATCCGGAGCTTTGTTGTCAATTCCAGATGCCTTCAGGAAGAAAGCCTTGCCAGCCTTGCTGGCTGCAGAAGAAATGGGGTGTCGGGGGGGGTGCGAGGCCTGGCCGCAACTGTCCAAAGATAAGTAGTAGGGCAGCTCCACCCCCCACCCTCCCCTTTCCCATCCTAGCTTAATTTTGACCCATCCACTCTGAAGTGGGTGGGATCTTAATTAGGGCTTATATTGGCCGCCCGTGTAAAAATCAAGCTAGGACTTACTTTCAAGGTAGGTTGTATTTTTGGGGAAAACGGTATTATTTTGAATTATTTTATCTTTTTTTTTTATCCCCCTAGGTTCAAGCCTACATCATCAGCTCTCTGAAGAAAGAAATGCCTTCCGTCTTTGGCAAAGACAACAAGAAAAAAGAGTTGGTCAACAACTTGGGCGAGATTTACGGCCGGATTGAGCGAGAGCATCAGATCTCGCCAGGGGATTTCCCCAATTTAAAAAAAATGCAAGTGAGTGATGGGAAGAGGAAAAAAATAAATTCAAAAAAGGGTCTTTCTTCTTTTGAATGGGAGGGGGGCAGGGAGCAGTCTTTCCAGGGGTGTGGACGTCCCAGAATGCCCTGGGGGTCAGCCGCTCGGCAACCTGGCCCGCATTTGCAATGGTTTGCAGCATCCCATGGTCAGATGGTCCTCTAATTACACTTGTCCGTTTCCTTCCCTCCCTCCCTCCTTCCTACCTTTGCCTTGTGTCCTTCTTCCCTCTTTCTCCTTCCTTCTTTACTTCCTCTGCCCTGTGTCCTCCCTCTCCTTCCTTCCTTCCCTCTTTCTCCTTCCTTTCTTCCTCTGTCCTGTGTCCTCCTTCCTCCCTCCCTTCTTCCTTCCTTTTGCCTTGTCTTTCCTTCCTCCCTCTTTCTCCTTCCTTCCTCTGCCCTGTATCCCTCTTCCTTCATCTCTTTCTCCTTCCTTTGCCTGACATCCTTCCTTCCTTCCTTCCTTCCTTCCTTCCTTCCTTCCTTCCTTCCTTCCTTCCTTCCTCGTCCTCCTCCTCAGAATATCAGAAGAACAGAGTTGGAAGGGACTTTCGAGGTCTTCTAGTGAAACTCAATTTCGTTGAGGGCCACATCAGAGCTGTGGTTGACCTCGGGAGCGGGGGCCGGGCAGGTGTGGCCAACTGGATGAGTGTGGCCAGCTTGCTGCCATTCCCCAAACTGCTGGCCTGTTTCCTCTTCGCACTGAGTAGACCGGGATGGGCCAGATCCGACCACGTCCAGCCCGCGGACCTTGAGTTTGGCACCCCTGTTCTAGTCCAACCCCCTTTAGCAAGAAACCATTCACTTCCTCCAAATACCACATTTCCCCGAAAATAAAAGCCCTGTCTTATATTTTTTTTGCCGCCAAAAAAGGCACCAGGTCTTATTTTCGGGGGATGTCACCCACTGACTAACCTCACTGGTGCATGTCGCCTCTGGCCTCCTTCCGGAAGTTCTCCTGCAACCGACCAGGCTTTCCTGAAGGCCTGTGCAGCTGATAGGATCGATCCAGAGCTTGTTATCAGCTACAGAGGCCTTCAGGAAAGCCTGGGCAGCCTTGCCGGCTGCAGAAGAAATAGACCGGCAAGGCAGGTGTGGAGGTGTGCGAGGCCTGGCTACACCTGTCCAAAGGTAAGCAGTAGGGCAGCTCCACCCAAGCTTAATTTTTACCCATCGACTCTGGAGTGGGCGGGATCTTAATTAGGGCTTATTTGGGGGGTAGGGCTTATATTGGGCGTATGTGTAAAAATCAAGCTAGGTCTTACTTTCAGGGTAGGTGGTATTTTCATGGAAACGGGGTAACAGAAGAACAGAGTTGGAAAGGACCTTGGAGGTCTTCTAGTCCAACCCCCTGCTCAGACCAGAGTCCGTCTCTGACCTTTCCAACCGGGGGTTCTTTTGTTTTGTTTTTTCAATCTCTGCCACCTCCACCCACCCACCCCCAACCCTCTCTCCCATCTCTTAACGCCCTTCTCCAGGAGCAGCTCCAAGGTCAAGACTTCAGCAAATTTCAGCCCCTGAAGGCCAAGCTGTTGGACGCAGTGGAAGACATGTTGGCCCACGACATTGCCCAGCTGATGGTCTTGGTGCGCCAGGAAGAATCCCAGAGGCCGGCTCAGATGGTCAAAGGTGGGGCCTTCGAAGGGACTCTCCATGGCCCCTTCGGACATGGCTATGGAGAAGGTGCTGGAGAAGGCATTGATGACGCCACCTGGGTTGTGGCCCGTGACAAGCCCATGTACGACGAGATCTTCTACACCTTGTCCCCTGTCGATGGGAAGATAACTGGGGCCAACGCCAAGAAGGAGATGGTGAGGTCCAAACTCCCCAACACCGTGCTGGGCAAGATCTGGAAACTCTCCGACATTGACAAGGATGGGATGTTGGACGACGAAGAGTTTGCCTTGGCCAACCATCTCATCAAGGTCAAATTGGAAGGCCACGAGCTTCCGAGTGAGCTACCGCCTCACCTCATCCCACCATCCAAGAGGAAAATGGCAGACTGACTGACCTCCGGAATGCCGTTGGAGATGGGAAGGTCTGGAGATACGTGAGGTCCACCTCTTGATGGGACAACCGTACCGGGGAAAACAAAACGGGAGGTCGACCTCAGCTGTGCTTTGTCGTCACATTATGCAACTCTCTTCTTGATATCATATCTTGTTGCCTGGTCCCTGTCTTGTCAAAGGAAAGTCACGGCAGAACTTCGAGAAGATCCTCCATTGGCCTTCAACCAAGGGTTTGAATTGGATTGGATTGGGTTCCTCTTCAACCTGTTGAATTGGATTGGATTCCTCTTCAACCTGTTGAAGGGAGCCTTGTAGACCAAGTCATCCCCTTGGATGAAATATCAGGACTTCAGATTTACACCTCGGTGTCTTGGGAAGACCTCTTTGACGTTCAACCTTCCTGGCCTTTGATATGAAGACTCGGGCTGCCGATACATCTATCCCATGACTTGGTCTTCTGCCCATTGGGAACCCGTGGTCCGTCAGAAACATCGTCTTCTCTCATTTATCTTTAAGGATGAAGGGATGTCTTCTCCATGGATGTTCCAGAAGACCACTTTTGTAAGTTAGAACGCGGTGGTTCATTCTTGATCGTGAATGGGGGAATCTCTAGATTTAAAGAACGACAAAAGTTGGGTGTGATGCACCCCCCAGAAGTTCACTATCCGGAAGGTTTCTAGAAGGTTGAACCTCATTTAGGCGGTCAATGTCACCTGGGTATCTCCAGCTTCGGAAATGAGCTTTTCCAACCCGTAAAACAAGTTAGATCTTCCCCTCTAGATAAGCTGGACGTCAAATCGTTGTCTTTCCTCCATACACACCATTAACAACCGCATTTCAGCTCCGTTGCAATCCCCGCTCGTCGTCGGCCCATTTCCTACAACAAATCGCAACCCTTTCTACACCAGTGTTGCCTCCGAATAACCTCCCGTCCCACGAGGAGACCATCTCCCCCTAGGGATGGTCTTCAGGTGGGCCGAATTACATCTTACACCTTCTCCAGACACAGGAGCCACCTACTGGAGGTTGAAAATGTGAACCCAGAGCTGAGCCAAACTCATTTCCGGCCTCTCATTTCACATCTCGATTTGTGAATTTTGTTTGGCCTTGTGTGCAGACCTACAACTTGTTGTCGCTTCGGACAGAACAAACTTCTACTGTCTTTCGAAAGAGTGCGAGAAACAGAAAACCCGGACGCCTATAACTTATTTTATTTTAATATTATATATAGAAACATATATATCCCATGTGTATGTGTAATTAATATATATATATATCGCAATGCATTTATCACGTGTCTAAAAAAAAATTGCAAAAAAAGAAACACCACATTATCAAAGGAAAGGGCCAGGAGGAGTTTTTGTGTAGCATTTGTCATACACCACCAGAAGGAATTTTTCGGCAGCTTCCGAGATCCATTCGTTTTTGTGCAATTTCACTCCTTTTTTTTTTTTCTTTCCCCTTTTCATTCTTCCATGTTTTTGGATCACTAACTTCCCTCCTACCTAGGAAGAAAGAGAAAAAAAACATTAAATAAATCAGATTTATAGGGGGGGAAAATTAGGAAAGCCCCACCAGGAGTTTTTGAACAGAAAAATTGAGAATCCACAATTTTGGTAGGAGTGGGGGGTTTTCCCCCTGTTTTTAACCTGGTTTGCCCATTTATTTATAAAACCAAGAAAATGTTTTGATGATCATGAAAAAAAAAACAGGAGAAAACACTTAAGTCTTACACACTTCACACAGTTAAATAACGAACCTTCAAATTTGAAACACAGTCGGAGAAAGTGAACAAAAATTGGTGCATTCATAGGGAAAAAAGATCTTTGGACCAGCGCATAATTATGAGGAAACTTTCCACCATTTTGCATTTTTTAAATATTAATGTTTATTCCTTAAAGCATAGTTTCTCTCTGTGTGTGTGTTTGTGCGTGTGCAGTGGTGGGCTTCAAAATTTTAGCAACCGGTTCTCTGCCCGGTTGCTGGGTGAGCGGGCCATGTTCGCCCTCCCCAGGCTCCGAAGGCTTTCCTCGAGCTTCTGGGACAGTGAAAACGGGTTCCCTGGGCTCCAGAGCCTCCGGGAGGCCCATTTTTTTGTCCTCCCTGAGCCGCCGTGAGGGCCCTACACTTACCTGGCATCTAAAACGGGCCACGCGGGAACTCCTGGGTGGGGAGGGTGGGCAGAGCCAGCCACGGGTGGGGTTTGCCAGTTTGCCGAACCGGCTATTAGAAATGATAACATTAGCTACCGGTTCACTTGAACCGTTGTGAACCGGTAGCAACCCACCCCTCTGTGTGTCTGTGTCTATGTGAATCTCTCTTTCTCTCATTCGCTTATTTCTCCATCTCTCTATCCTTCCCGTTTTTTGTGTGTGTGATCCTGTCTTGTGTTCGAATTGAAAGCGGCAAAACCTCTTTGTGTTTCGCGAGGCTGGAATTCCCCGACAATTTAGAAACAACTGAAAATGAGTCATTATTAATAAAGCAAATGGAGCAGAACCTTCTCTGCGTGTTTTCTTTCTTTCTTTCTTTTTTTTTTCAAAAAAAGCTCCATTTTTATTTTCTTCCAAAAAAAATAGTTACAATGCAAAACGCCCCAAAAAAAAATTTCGAAAGAAAAACAACAACAAAAGGAATGGAATATTTTTAAAAAGTACAGTACATTCAAAAAATAACTAGCACACTTTTAGACATATATTGTCTCCCCTACTTGAATACTGATTAATATTTTACAGCTATTTCAGTTTCTAAACCAGGCCCTACTAATTTACTACTAGATTACTAATTTATTACTAGATTACTACTGAGTTACTACTAGATTACTACTGAGTTGCTGATAATTTACTAATTTTATTTGCCTGTTAAACTCTCATCTATGTACTATATTAATGACAAAACAGAGAACAGGAAACAATAAAGTTGGTCCTCGACTTACAATGGTTTATTTAGTGACCCGGCACTGTAGAAAAATGACTTATGCCGGATTTTTACACTTAACGACCATTGCAATATCCCAATGGTCATGTGATCAAACTTCAGTCTTGGCAACTGTATTTGTGATGGTCTCGGGGGTCACACAATCCTCTTTTGCAACCTGACAGGCCAAGGTCCATGGGGAAAGCAGAGTCGCACCATAACTCTGTGACTAACTTAACGACTGCAGTGATTCATTTAACAACCCAGGGCAAAGAAAGCTGTCAAATGGGACAGAATTCGCTGAACAAACAGAAATGTGGGGCTCTGTCATGCCCCTGTTGGAGTCTGAATCTGAGGAGGAGGATGAACAGTTGACGGAGTGGGAGTGTGGCTCTGTTGGCTGTGGAGGAAACAGGAAGGGCAAAGTCCATCTGGGCAGAGCAGGGAAGAGGTAGAACAAGGGAGAGGGAGTTCAGAGGAAGACCCAGGCCCACCCCCTCTTCATCCTAGGGCACACAGAGAGGAACAGGGAAGATAGTGATGTGTTGCATGGCTTACGGAGGAGGAAAGGGCCCTGATTCCCTTAGCCACACCTGGGAAGGTAGTTTAAAAGAGATGCAAGCTGAGTGCGGCATCTACTGGGAACAAACATGAGTTTCTCTTGACTGCTTATCTGCGTTCCTGGCATCTTCCCAACCGTGTTGAATTACGGCCTTTCCTTCACACCTGAAATTCCTTCTCCTGCCTTGCCAGACTAATTACCTTGCTTTGTTTGGACTTATAGTTACAGTTTTTGTTGACCACGGTTTGGGCTTGAGTCTGCAGCCCAAAGACTCTTCCTGGGAGAGTTTTCCTCCAGCCCAGAAGGTAACCAGGACATTGGGGGCAAAGTTGGAGCTAATAAAGGGACTCCTACTGATTATCTGACTGTGTTGCCTTTGTACCACGCCCCTTTGGGTCATCAGAGGCTCAATTGTAGTCATAAGTCGAGACCTACCTGTAACCTAATCAAGGAACTGCCAAGGAGAAAGCCACACCTCTGCCCAACATTGACAGGGGAAGCTACTAGTATATAAACCGAGAGCAAACTTCACATGCCCTTCTAGCACTGATAATGTTCCCTAGTTGGGTCATTAAATGTCTGCAAGAAAAGTACCCAGCTCAGAGAGGACCAAGGACCCCACAGTCCTCCTCTTCCTTTCTATCACTGATGATGTTATCTAGTCGGGTCATCAAAAGTGTTCAAGAAAACCAACCTCAGAGCATCAAGTACCCTGCAGTTATTGTCCTCTTTCTCCTCCTCCCTTCTACCACTGAGGACATTACCTAGTTGGGTCACAAAATGTTTTCAAGCTCAGCGGGCACCATGGACTCCATGTTCCTCGTCCTCCTCCACTTCTTCCTCTCTGCAACCCCGCTCCCTTCTAGCACTGATAATGTTCCCTAGCATAGTCCCAAAATGTCTGCAGGAAAACCACCCAGCTCGGAGGGCGCCAGGTATCCCGCCGTTCAACCCTGATCTGCTACGATTTGATTCCAAAACTCTCCATTGTCGTCAGCTATACGGACGTCAAAAACACGGTCCACCTTCTCGCTCTGCTCCAACCTTCCCCTAAGTAAAATCAAGATGCGCCGGCTTGGGTTTTCATCCTCCAGTTTGCTTTTCACTCCTATCTCATAGGTCCTTCCTTGACGGGTTTTACAGAACATTCTTGGGGTCCAATTCTACTACTACTAGTCTGCCCCCCCAAAAAGAGGCAGTTGGGAACCGGTGTTGTGTCCTAAGCCTCCCCCAAAAGCACTCAGTCCATTATGAGTCCTGGCAAAAACCTCTTTTTATTACATTAATGGGAATTTTATTTCATTCATAGTCAGCCAACGGCTTGGCCATCCGTCTTGCGAAGGTAGACTAACGAGCTCAGACCTTTATCAATCCTGGAACGCTGCCCGGTAAATAATTCCACACTCAGTGCTGACAGGGAAGGGCTGGGTTATACAGACAAATCAAAAGCCCCCTCCCCTTTGGCTTCTCTTTTAATTCTGATGGGAGAGGCCATTCATTGTCAACCTGTGGCCTTACTCCCATATCGACCCTGAGTTCTTAATCGTGCCTTCCTTTTGGCAGTTCTGCGCATGTGCAGGATGGGAACTGGTTGCAAGCTTCCCCCGCCGCCCCTGGCCTGGCCTTACTGCTTGTTCAAGCCCGAAGGCAGCGGATGACTGCCAGCCTGCCCTGGCCCTATCTCTGCCTCTGATGCAGAGCCCTTGTCCGAGCCTTCCTCAGCCTTCAGGACTGGCCCGAGTTCCTCCCGACCTTTTCACTATTGTCTGACTCAGCTGCTAGCTCTGCCAGCCGCCGGCAGGCCACAATAACCAGGTGAACATCGATGGTGGATCTAACATAGGTTTCTGGAGCAAGGGGGTACTCAAGTCAGTCAATACTTGGGTCTTCTGGAGAGCCAAGGTGGAAACGAAGCTGGCCTGGAGGAGACCGGATGCTCCAAGATTATCCACTTCTACGAGACTCACCAAGCTCAAACATGCCCTAGATCAGAAGTCTTCAGATTTGACAACTTTGAAGACTTGTGGACTTCAACTCCCAGGATTCCCCCAAAATGGCCAAGTTTGGAGACACCCCCAATCTTGATAACAAAGATCAACCTCGGATACATCAACGGGACCGAAGCTCTCGCCATCTTAGAGTGGATCCCAGGGCTGGGCTGCAACCAGTTTACCAACCTGTGGTGCAGTGCTCCATAAACGCCAATTTGAACCTCTCTAGTTCACTTTCTCACCTTACCAGGTAAGTAGAACAGCTGAAGGGCGGTCATCCCCTTTGCTGCGCGAATCAGCTGAGTTGCAAAAGAAGGAAATGTAAGACAGGATCATCATTTCGACCGGTACCCAGAGTTGTGGTTCTTCCATCCCTTTGACAATAGACCAGACAACCATTGGACCAGCGATGGTATAAGGTCTCCTACCTCGAGCAGGGGTTGGACTAGAGGACCTCCGAGGTCCCTTCCAGCCTTATTGAGTCTATTGTCAGCTTGTAAAGCATTCTTATGCCCGTTTTTGAGTTGCCATAAGCAGGATGAGGGGAAAAACCTGAAAGAGCAGAACGGCAATTAAAAGTATTCCATGCTTAACTTTCGAAGATTGTAGCCAAGGCTACCAGATCTTCTGCCCCCAAAAATCCTTCATTGGAGAATGTGATTGATGACATACCCGGGGGGAGGGGGGAAACAGGGTCACTTGTGACTCTAAATTACGTGTTGGCAGAGTTGGCTTCATTTAGGAGAATGCCGGCATGTTTCTCCTAATAAATCTTTTGGATTGTTTTGAAGCTTGGCTTGAGGCTCATGATTTAATTAGGGCAATCGCTGGAACCTTGATATCTATGTTCTATGAAATGGGTCCCCCTGAACAACCCTCTAGAGATGCAAAAAAATTGTGTGGACATCTCTTTTCATGCAATTGGGCTATGGACCCCGGATCGTAATATGTGTTCCGCTTGGAATTGCTCCATCTTTCAACCAACCAGGTTCTAGGTCTCTCCTCCGTGGCTCCTTGGCCAGAACTGAGGGGCCTCATAACAAAATGTTTCTTGCGTGGTCTTCTCTTTTCATCACCATGACCTTTTGAAGGTCCTTCAAAGCGGACCTTCTTGAAATAGGAGGCCTGGCCTGGGAGGACATGGGGATAACGGTGGGTGCTCCCATCACTGGAAGTTTTTAAGAAGAAATTGGACAACCCCTTTGTCTGCAACGGTAAGGGTCTCCTGCTTGAGCAGGGGGTTGGACCAGATGACCTCCAAGGTCCTTTCCAACTCTCTTATTGAACAGGAGTTGGGCTAGAAGACCTCTGAGGTCCCTCCCCACTCTCTTATTGAGCAGGGGGTTGGACCAGATGACCTCTAAGCTCCCTTCCAACTCTGGGATTCATGTGATTCTGTTAGTCTCCTGCTTGAGCAGGCGGGGGTTGGACTAGATGACCTCCAAGATCTTATTGAGCAGGGAGTTGGACCAGAGGACCTCTGAGATCCCTCCCCACTCTTATTGAGCAGGGGGTTGGACCAGATGACCTCTAAGGTCCCTTCCAACTCTGGGATTCATGTGATTCTGTTCGTCTCCTGCTTGAGCAGGCGGGGGTTGGACTAGATGACCTCCAAGATCTTATTGAGCAGGGAGTTGGACCAGATGACCTCTGAGGTCCCTCCCCACTCTCTTATTGAGCAGGGGGTTGGACCAGATGACCTCTAAGGTCCCTTCCAACTCTGGGATTCATGTGATTCTGTTAGTCTCCTGCTTGAGCAGGCGGGGGTTGGACTAGATGACCTCCAAGATCTTATTGAGCAGGGAGTTGGACTAGAAGACTTCCCTAGACCTCCAGGCCACGTCTTCTTCTGGCAAAGGGTCTCCTGATTGGGAAAAGACTCCCATCCTGGTTCTTCTCACCCAGAAATGACCCGGAAGGAATCATACGACCACAGAGTTGGAAGGGACCTTGGAGGTCATCTAGCCCAACCCCCTGCTCAAGCAGGATTATCAGTTCTTTTAGGAAACGGCCAACCCAGGGGGGAAAAAAAAAAAGGTTGGAATGACAATTCGGCAACTCAGCAAATCAACACAGATGCTTGATGGATCCAATCCGGTGGGGCTGAACTCTTGTTGAGGTTGTCTTGAGTTGGCCAAGGGACAGGATGCAGATGCAGAGAGAAAAAATAAATCAGAAGTCCTTTTGAATGAGATATGGGAAGAATAATAAACGGGAAAAATAAACTACAATGGAACAAAATAAAAAATAATAATACAACAGCAAAAGGAATGGAATCAAATAACATTATAGTCAAATAAAATGATGGAACAAACTGAAATTATCAAATGGATTAATGGAATGAAATCATCAAATAAAATATGAATAAAGAATTGAATTAAGTGAAATTAAAAGGACATAAAAATAAATAAAATGAAGTGGAATGAAATGAAATGAAATAAATAATAAAATAAAATATAAATTAAATTAAATAATAAATAAAATAAAATAAAGTAGAATGAAGTGAAATAAAATGAAGATAATGAAACATGATAAAATGAAATAAAATTAAAATAGGAAAAGAGTAAAATAAAATAAAATGAAATAATGAAATGAAATAAAATAAAAATGTTTAAAATAAAATAAAATAAAAAATATAGTAAAACAAAATGAAGTGGAATGAAATGAAATAAAATAACAATAAAATAAAGTAAAATAAAATGAAATGAAATGGAATTAAATAAAATGAAATAATAAATAAAATAAATTAAATGAATAAATAAAATAAAATACAGCAAAATAGAATAAAATAAAATGAAAAGAAATGAAATAATGAAATAAAATAAAATATAAATTAAAATAAAATTTAAAAATAAAGTAAAATAAAAACAAAATGAAGTGGAATGAAATGAAATGAAATAATAAAATATAATAAAGTAAAATAAAATGAATAAATAAAATAAAATGCAGTAAATTAGAATAAAATAAAATAATAAAATAAAGTAAAATGAATAAAATAAAATGAAATCAATCAAATAAAATACAGAAAAATAAAATGCAAAGAAATGAAATGAAATCATGAGATAAAATAATAAAACAAAATAAAAATAAAGTAAAATAAAATAAGTAAAATCAAATCAAACAGAATTAAATGAAATCAAGTAATAAAATCAAGTAAAATGAAATAAATGATGAAATAAATAAATAAAACAAAATAAAATAAACATTTAATAAAATGCTAGATTGAGCAAAAAAACTACAAAATCAGAGAGACCCCGGTGAGTCTGCCACCTCCAGCTGGAAAGAACCTCCCCAAATTTAAAGTTAAATCCCTCACACAATGAGAAGATTCTCGGTGCAAATAGAAGGGCTGGGACAGATAATTGAAAATATTTTCTATTCCTGCCTGTTTTCTAGCATCTTTTCTCAAGGTTGAGGGCCACGCCATCCATTAACCTCAGGCAGGGCATTTCCACCACCGATAATAAAAAGAATAGGAATTTCCTGAGCCCTTGATAAGTTTTTCCTGTTTTGGAAGTCTTCAAAAATAATGGACTCCTGTCAAACTGAAAATTGAATTCATCTCCTTCTTCAACACCAAAAACTTGCAATTCTTCTTCCTTAAGAAAAAACGACATGAAATAAAATATAAAGAAAATAGAAGCCAAAGAAAACAAACCCAAATCAAATAGAATAAAATTAAAAATAAGATAAATGAAAGTTAAGAAAAAAACCAGCAATAAAATCACAGTAAAAGAAAAGCATAAAATCAAAGAGAAGCAAAATAAAACAAACTCAAATCAACTATAATAAAATAAAAATAAACATGATAAAGCAAGAAATAATCCGCATGAAATGAAATAAAAAATATCAAATAAAATAGAAGCAGAGTAAAATAAATAAAAAAATAAAATAAAATAAATATGGTCAAGATAAAAGCAACTAAAATATAAACACAATAAAATCAAATCAAATATAACGTAAAATAAAAATAAAACATAAGTTCCCCTGCTTCAGGTTTTTCCAAAGTAAAGTAAAATGAAGCAAAATAAAATAAAACAAAAAAGTATAAAATCAAATAGTGAAGGGACATGAAGTGAAATTAAAATAAATTAAATCAAAATAATCAAAATAACATAAAAGTTTGCCATTGTGGAACAAAACAGAATAAAGTAAAATAATATTAAAACAAAATGAAATGAAATAAAACAAAAAGAAATGAAATGAAAAACGTAAAATCAAATGGAACAAAACAGAATAATAAAAGTAACATCAAATTAAAATGAAATTTAATTAAAACAAAGCAGGACAAAACAAAATGAAACAAGTAAAATCAAATGGAATAAAATGAAATGAATAAAATATAATAAAATACATTATTATTAATATAATATATTATTTTTAAGTGGATCTGGCTTTCCCAGATGACCCCAGGAATATTGCAATGGTCCTAACTGTGAAAAACGGCCATAAGTCACTTTTTTCAGCACTGTGGTCATTGAGAACCATCACTAATTGAATGGTCGTAAATTGAGAACTACCTATATTACACTTCTAGTTATCCCTGATTTCTCCTGAAGGAGATGATTACTTGAAAAAATGTAAAATGAGATTTAAGATGAAGTCTAAGTCATGAACGAATTCACCTTGTGTCTCCGCACGCCAAAATTTATGACGGAGACGTTCGGCGTAGATGCATCTCATCCGGCAAGTGAATTTCCTGGACATCACGCTTAGCGAAACGAAAAAAAGAATTTATGAGGTCATTTGTAATTTTCCCCAAAAGACCTCTCTGTGAGCTATTTTAAAACTCTGAAGGTTCCCCGCCCCCCAAGATAAGATAACACAAGCTTTGTGTTTTTATCGGCTTGCATATTTTTGGTGACCACAGCAGCTCCCGTACGTCGCCATTCATTCGGAAGAAAGATAGGACATAATCAGTCATTAATTAGGAATAAATATAGTACACCATCAGTCATTCATTAGGAACAGACAAAGTTTCTTTGTGCTTCCAGGTTTTATGGTGCCAATAATTTCCCCTGATAATTTCGCTAAAGTAAGCTTGCTACATAGTCTTCGACTTACAACAATTCGTTTAGTGACTGGAGAATCATCAGCTCAAACTCTTAAGGCCAGATGATGGTGACTGGGGAAAAGTTTGTTTAAAGACAATACAGACATAGGTGTGCGAAGGAGGGACAGGCCCAAAGTCAACCAGACAGTTTTGTGCTTAATAGAAGACTAGAACTCTCCGTTGCCTGGTGATTGGCCCACGCTCATCCAGTCAACTTTCATGCCTAAGGGGGGACTAGAACTCACCGTCTCCTGGTGATTTGCCCAAAGTCACCCAGCCAGTTTTCATGCCTAAACCCAAACTAGAACTCACTGTCTCCAGGTGATTGGCCAAAATTTACTCAGATAACTTCCATGCCTAAGGTGGAACTAGAATTCCCCGTTTCCTGATGATTAACCCAAAGTCACCGAGTCAGTTTTCAGGGCTAAGGTGGGACTAGTCCTCACCGTTGCCTGATCAACAACTCAGTCACCCAATCAACTTATGTGCTTAAGATGGAATTAGAACTCACTATCTCCGGGTGATTGGCTGAAGTCATCCCACCTGTTTGCAAGCCTAAGGAGGGACTAGAACTCCCCGTCTCCTAGTGATTAGCCGAAAGTCACCCAGCCAACTGTCATGCCTAAGGCTGAACTAGAACTCACTGTCTCCTGATCACTGGAGCCTGCTCACCCAAGGAAAGTCATGGGTGAAAGTCGCTAGTTGACTTCCAGCTGGAGTCCCTCCAACACAGTCCCACTCTTGAAGCCGCTTGAGGGCCAGGGGTGGGCTCCGCAGAGATTGTGTTTCAAGAACAACCTCCTTTGACCAGCTGGCGAGCCGACCTCTCGAGAACAAAAACAGTCTTTGTAACTCTCTGGCATTCTTCACAGGGGTTGCTCGGCCGTTGCAGTGTATTTTGGAACACAGCCTGGGTGTTCTATGTGTGTGTGTGTGTGTGTGTGTGTGTGTGTTGGAAAATTGAGCCTTCAGATGTCTTGGGTGGGTCCTCTTTCTGGAAGAAAGTGACCTCGTGCGAAGGTCCATGAAATTAACTCACAGCCTCTAGCGGTGAGGTTGCGCCATCCGAAGGAAAGGATTTGACTGGGTACCTCTTATACAGTTTGGAGGGTCTCCACAACTACACAACATGATGTCAGGGGTGGGCTTCAAATAATTGAACAACCGGTTCTCTGCCAGGTTGCTGGGTGGACGTGGCCATGGTGGGTGTGGCCTGGTTGGCCTCCTGCACCACCCTGGGAGCGAAAAAGGGCCACCGGAGGGGAGGGGCTGTTTTCGCCCTTCTTGGACTCCAGAACCCGCCTGGAGGCCAGAAATGGCACCTTCCAGGACGCACAATCCCTGCACGTACCTGCGATCCAAAACGGACCTTGTGAGACTCCTGGGAAGGGAGGGGCAGGGCGGGTAGGGCCCAGGGATGGGATGGGCCAGTTCACTGAACTGGCCATAAAATTAAAGAACCGGTTGCCGGGGGCTCCCAGGTTGTGTTATTTCACACACTGAGAAGAAAGAGAGAAAGGAGGAGGCGAAGAGAAGCCACCCAACTAGGTAACATCATCAGTGTAGGGAGGGGAAGTAGAAGAGGAAGGGGGAGAACTGTGAGGTCCTATAGAAGAGGAAATTTGTAGCTCAGAGTTGAACTTTTTGGTCCGTGGTGCTTTCTAGACTAGGTGGTTTCTTTGCAAACGTTTCATCATCCAACTATGGAAGAGGAGGAGTGGGGGGAGGAGGAGGAGGAGGAGGAGGAGGAGGAGGAGGAGGAGAGAAGGAGGAGGAGGAGGAGAGAAGGAGGAGGAGGAGAGAAGGAGGAGGAGGAAGCGAAGAAGAAGAAGAAGAAGAAGAAGAAGAAGAAGAAGAAGAAGAAGAAGAAGAAGAAGAGAAGGAGGAGGAGAAGGAGGAGGAGGAGAAGAGGAGGAGGAGGAGGAAGAGGAGGAGGAGGAGGAGAGAAGGAGGAGGAGGAGGAAGAGAAGAGAAGAAGAAGAGAAGAAGAAGAAGAAGAAAGAAGAAGAAGAAGAAGAAGAAGAAGGAGGAGGAGAAGGAGGAGGAGAAGAAGAGGAGGAGGAGGAGGAGGAAGAGGAGGAGGAGGAGAGGAGGAGGAGGAGGAGGAAGAGGAGGAGGAGGAGGAGAGGAAGGAGGAGGAGGAGGAAGAGAAGAAGAAGAAGAAGAAGAAGAAGAAGAAGAAGAAGAAGAAGAAGAAGAAGAAGAAAGAAGAAGGAGAAGGAGAAGGAGAAGGAGAAGAAGAGGAGGAGGAGGAGAAGGAGGAGGAGGAGGAGGAGGAGAAGAAGAGAAGGAGGAGGAAGCGAAGAAGAAGAAGAAGAAGAAGAAGAAGAAGAAGAAGAGAGGAGGAGGAGGAGGGAAGGAGGGAGGAGGAGGAGGAGGAAGAAGAAGAGGAAGAAGAATAAGAAGAGGAGGAGGACGAGGAGGTGGAGGAGGAGGAGGAGGAGGAGGAGGAAGGAGGAGGAGGAGGAGGAGGAGGAAGAAGAAGAGGAAGAAGAAGAGGAGGAGGAGGAGGAGGGAAGGAGGAGGAGGAGGAAGAAGAAGAAGAGGAAGAAGAATAAGAGGAGGAGGAGGAGGAGGAGGAGGAGGAGGAGGAGAAGAAGAAGAAGAAGAAGAAGAAGAAGAAGAAGAAGAAGAAGAAGAAGAAGAAGAAGAAGAAGAAGAAGAAGAAGAAGAAGGTGGGGGAAGGAGGAGGAGGAGGAGGAGAAGAAGAGGAGGAGGAGAAGAAGAGGAGGAGGAGAAGGAGGAGGAGAACAGAAGGAGGAGGAGGAGAAGGAGAAGAGGAGGAGGAGGAGAAGAAGAAGAGGAGGAGGAGGAGGAGAGAAGGAGGAGGAGGAGAAGAGAAGGAGGAGGAGGAGAAGAAGTGGAGAAGGAGGGGGAGGGGGAGGAAGAGGAGAAGAAGAGGAGGAAGAGGACAAGGAGGGGGAGGAGGAGGAGAGGATTGTGGAATTCTTGCTTCTCTCTGAAATTTGTGGTCTCTTTGCAGACATTTCAAGACCCAACTAGATAACATCATCAGTGCTAGAAGGGAGAGGAGATTTACAGAGAGGAGGGAGGAAGAGGAAGAAGATGAAGTAAGAGGTCTGTCGGGTCCCTGCTGCTCTCCATGACATTTCCACAATCCCATCATTGGGGGCGGGAGCTTCTGGATTTCAGGCCACCCCCCCCACTCCTGCCTGAAGAAAAATAAAATTAAAAGTTTGATTTTTAACGTTGTGCCATTTTTTACCGTGGGCGCGAATATTTTTGGCCCGTGGTTTGCTTGGGAGGCCCTGAACTCCGAGAAGAGGTGAAGTCAAGGACAAGAACGAATGTCTAAACCATCCCAAGTGTGTCGCACAATTATTATTATTAGTATTATATTATTTTGCTCTTCAGCAAGGAATGATAAAGGCGACTTGACAGCTTTTGATGGATCTCAGAATGTTCTGGCTCCGGACGAAAATACCTTGCTGATAGATGTGGGAGTCAATTTCCTTTAAGGAAAAAAAAGATCTTCCTTTCCTTTCCTCCAGGAGATAAAAGTAAAAATATTCCTTGACGAATGAGCAGCTATAAAAAGGACTTGGGGAAAAAAATTCCATGACCTTCACACTTTTTTAAAAATGACTTTTTCCCCTCCCCCTTCAAGTGTGGAATTGTACAACTTCCCTGGACGGAGCCGTTTAAAGGGGCCATCGCTGAATTCAATGAATAACAATCATTAAATTAATAATTGCATTCATCACAATTACAACTTTTCAAATGGCTTCTTTTCAAAAGGTTCTGATTGCTTTAATTGTAGGATGTTGGGTTTCCTGCCTAGGCAGGGGGTTGGACTAGAAGACCTCCAAGGTCCCTTTCAACTCTTCTCTTCTCTTCTTTTCTCTTCTCTTCTCTTCTCTTCCCTTCCCTTCCCTTCCCTTCCCTTCCCTTCCATTCCATTCTGTATATTCTATTCTATTCTATTCTATTCTATTCTATTCTATTCTTATTCCTTATTCTGTTTTCTTATTCTATTCTATTCCATTCTATTCAATATTCTAAATATCACATATTTCATTATAATAGGGAGTCAGTTTGGTCTAATAGTTAAAGCATCTGGTTCATAAGATAGATACTGGGAGTTCTAGTCCCGCTTCAGTCATGAAAGCCGGCTGGGTGACTTTGGGCCAGCCACCAGGGAACTGGGAGTTCTAGTTCCCACCTTACGCATGCAATCCTAAGAGTTGACAATTTAACCATGAACTACATGGATTTATGATCTGTGCAACAGACCGAGATGGCATCCTCCATTTTGTGAAGGTGACAGCAGAATTCCTTCCATTTTCTCTGACTTTTTTCAACTGCAAATATCAGAACCAGTGTCCAATCATTCAGGGGCTCAGTTCCTACAACACAGTAGACCTCTAACTAACCAGCTATGGTTTTTCCCCCCCCAAGCTGCTAGGATGATCTTAACCCAAGATTGTTAGTTTGTGCTAAAATGCTAGTTTTACTAAACCAGAGCTCTCCAAACCTGGCAACTTAGAGGCTGGTGGACTTTCTTCCAGAATCCCCCAGCCGGCATGCTTTAAGAGGAGTGGACTTCAGCTCCCAGAATTCCTCAGCTGGTATACTTTAACTGGTGGAATTCTGGGACCAGCTGGGGAATTCTGGGAGTTGAAGTCCACGGGTCTTAAGTTGCCATGATTTAGAACACCAGCATTGTGGCACAAGCTAACAATCTTGGGTTACGATCGCCCAAGACGCTTGGGAAAAACACTCCAAAAAATCCCTATTTTCAAAGTTTGACCCAAAGTTCCTTTTTTTTCCCCCACTGGGAAAAAAAAAAAGTCTTATAAAAAATAGAGATTGAATGTCCTGGCCAGGTCATGCCTTGAATTCTATTTTAATGTTGATATATTAAATATATATTTTAAGCCTTCCTAACTTAAATGTATGATTCTGGAAAAGAGAAAGACATCGATCTCCTGCTAAGAACCTTAGCCAGCAAAATGGATGAAAGTGGTCCAACACAGCCACCTGCTGGCCAGATGGTGGATAAAACCATCAGAAAATACAGTCTAATACATTGCAACAGTTACTTTGGTTCCTTGTTGCACTAGGGTCTCCTGCATAAGCAGGGGGGTTGGACTAGATGACCTCCAAGGACCCTTCCAATTTTGTTACTCTATGTTTCTGGAAGGGTCTCCTGCTTGAGGAGGTGGTGGAGTAGATGGCCTTCAAGATCCCTTCCAATACTGTTATGCTATAGATCTCTAAGGGTCTCCTGCTTAAGCAGGGGGTTGGACTGGATGACCTCCATTGTCCCTTCCAATTCTGTTACTCTATGGTTTTGTCTTCCTCCTCCTCCCTTCCTCTTTTCCTCTCTCCTTCTCTTTCTCCTCCTCCTTTCTTCCCCCCTCCCTCCCTTTTCTCCTGCTCTTCCTCCTCCTCCTCCCTCCCTCCTTCCCTCTTTTACTCCTCCTCTTCTTTCTCTTCCTCCTTCTCTTCCTTCTCCTCCCAATAAACCTTCCTCCCTTCTAGCACTGATGATGTTCCCTAGTTGGGTCAGGAAATGTCTACAAGAAAGCCAGCAGTCAGAGAGCATCAAGGACCCAACATTTCTCCTTCTGCTCTTCCTCCATCTTTCTTATTTCGTCCTCTTCCTCCCTTTCTTCTCTTTCTCCTTCTCCCTTTCCCTATCTGCCTCACCTTGTCTCCTTCTCCCTCTCCTTCCCCCTCCCTTCTAACACTGATGATGTTCCCTAGTTGGGTCATGAGATGTCTGCAAGAAAACAACCAAGCACAGAAAGATCCCAGTTTCCCTCAGTGGTGGGATTCAAATAATTTAGCGGTTCCCTCTACCCAATGAGTGGCTGTGTAGGCGTGGCTGGGTGGTCATGTGACTGGGTGGGTGTGGCCAGCGCATCATTCATATCGAGGGATGCCTCGCTTCCATACCTCACCTGACTAGTCGCTGGGTGGTGGGGGGGAGGGGGCAAAGTGGGGCGTGGCGTGGCGAGTCACGCAATTCAGCCAGTTCGCCAAACTCCACAAAAATATAGGAATGCAAACCGGCAGAATCCCACCATTGATCTTCCTCCTCCTTTCTCTGGAAAATCTAATCCTCCTACCACTGATGACATTACCTAGTTGGGTCATGAGATGTCTGCAAGGAAACCATCCAGGTCAGAGGTCCCACTCCTTTCTTCCCTCTTTCCTTCTCTCCCCTTCTTCCTTCCTTCCTTCCAGCTCCAATAACATTCCCTAGTTGGGTCATGAGATGTCTGCAAGAAAACCAGCCAGCTCAAGAGGTCCCACTCACTCACTCACTCACTCCTTCCTTCCTTTTCCTTCCTTTCTTCTTTCGCTCCTTTCTTCCTTCCCTCTTTCCTTCCTCCCCTTTCCATCCTTCCTTCCTTCCAGCCCTGCTAATATTCCCTAATTAGGTCCTGAGACGTCTGCAAGAAAACCACCCAGCTCAGAGGGCACCAAGGACCCCACATTTCCATCCCAAGCTACAAAACCTTCCGTTCTACTGTCTATCATTCATGGTTTGTCCGCCAGACAAAAGTGGTGGTGGTGGGGGAAACATCTTCATCTCATTTTGTGAAGGTGATCACAAATTTTCCTTCCTTCCATTGTTATCCCCAGCGCCAGGACTCCCTTCCAGCCAGTTTTGACCAGGAAACCACCGCAAACCCTGCTTCAAAAAACCGTTCACTGGTTCGATTCCCACGAACCCGTAGGACCTTATCAAACTAACCAAGTTGACCGTGTTTCTTGGTGGAAGCTAAAAAGTGGTTAGTTTGTGAGACAATGTTGGGTCTTCTAAAGTCCGGCAGTCTCCAAAGCTGGCCGCCTTGAAAAGCTGGTAGACTTCAACTTCCAGAATTCCCCAGTCAACATGGCGGACTGAGGAATCCTGGGAGTTGAAGTCCACGATCGTTCAAATTGGCGAATTATAAAGTTTGTCATCGTGAGGCAATAAATCTTGAGTTTGTCAAAAAAACAACACCAAAATATTTTATCATTTCTTTACAATTCCACATTTGTGGACTCTCCTTGAATTTATTTTTTTTGAGGAAACCCGTTTGTCTGGGATGGTACAAGCAATCGTTTAGTGACTGTTCCGAGTTACCATGGCATTAAAAACTGGAGCTTTTGACCATTTCTCACGCTTACGACCGTTTTGCAGCCTTCCCCGGGGCCACGTGAAGGAAATGTACAGGCTTAGGCAAGCTGACATGTGTTTATGACGGTTGCAGGCGGCCTGAGCGGGAGTAACTGATCCTTCTAATCTAAAATCAGGGCTTTGGCATCAGGATTTGAACTCAGGATGCCACAAGCAGCAGCCTGAAATGTTTTTTTTTTTTTACAAAATGATTTTTGGGGCAATATTTGAAGATTATCAGATAGTAGAATGCACAGCCCAGACGTAGAATATTTCCTGAAAGTGCCATCCAAACCCCAGGTGGGAAGTCCTTGGCTTACGACAGTTCCCAGCCCAAAGCACCTCGCAGTTACACTGACTGTCTTTACCGCACTCAAGTGCTTTGCGATATACGGGGATGTTTCCCCCTCACGAAGGTGCCATTGACGTCCAATTTTAAAAATTGAAAATGAAAAAATAAAAGTGAATCCAGTCTCCCACCCACACTCCCAAAAATCTGGGTTCACTTAACAATGCGGTTCACTCAACGACCACCACACCCAAAAAGGTGAAATCAGTGCAAGTTTTCTAAGGATCCTTTGAAAGACAAGCCATGACGGGAATCGCCAGACTCGGTGATGGTCATTACCTTGAGGACTAGGTGTATGACAACAGTTGCCCGTTGTGCCTGACCCGCTTGAGTTACGACTGGAATTGGCAGACTCGAGGACGGTCGTAACTCAAAGGACTCTCTGTAGGATAGGAATTTGTGTATCCCGTCGTGCCCGGCTCACACTTTGTGTTAACTCACAATCCCTTCCCAGGCAGAAATGGAGAAAGGGGCACAAATGCAGGATGCACAACTGAAGCGTAACACAATTTTCCTGTCGTTCTTCTGCGTCAAACGTCACCTGTGCCAAAAAAACCCATAAAGACACGTGTACATATGGGGCGGGGGGGGAGAATCCTCAAAGTTACAGATGGAATACAACTGGCGGTCGTGACTTTGTGTAACACTTTCTTTGTTGTGCGTTGCGAGAAAGTTTTTCTGCTTGCGGGACCCACAATTAAAACGGCAACTTTGTCTCTGCTATTTGTTTTTAAAACTTGTTGGGGGGGGGAATAGCCCATTTTTACACACACACACACACACTTGTGCACGACGTACAAATAAAAATATTAAGGTCACATATTATTTTGGGCTAAATAATTTAAACATCTACGGTTTTAATAAGGTGTAATAAATACAATTGGGAGCAGCTTGATCGACAGCTGAAGTGTTAGAATGCTCCCTCCTTTCAGTCACAAAATTGTGGTTTTTCTGGTGTCCCCCCAAAACAAGCACATTTAACAGGATGGCAACAGGAACTCAAGCGACAAATAAAAACACCAAAACTCATCATAATCTTCCCCAAAAATAGATTTAGAAAGCAATGCCCTCCCACCCACCACCCACGTTGGCGGATTGAGGATTTCATGTCTGATGTAAAATGAATGTAAATTCATTTCTGAAGGAAGCCGGAAAAACAATCTCGATTTTTGGGGAAGAAAACACACAGAATGGAGAGTGTCACAATTTGATTCTTTTTTTTCCTCCAAAAGGTTGTCTGTTGAAAAGAGAAAAATACGGAGTTGCCTCGGTCTCGCCCGGCGCCTAGAGGAGTGCGGCGGAGAAGGAACAAAAGCTCAGTTCGGGGTCGTGAGAAAAATAAAATAGAAAATAAGGGATTTTTTTTGAGGGGACGCCCGAAAGGAATTCTGGCCGCAGGGAAGGTTGTGTGTGTGTGGAAGGGGTATCAAATTAGAATTAAATTTGTGGGTTTTTTTTTTTCTTCCTTCGCTGCAACCAGTTATGGGTAGAAAACTATTCCCACGGTAGCGAAGAAGTGGGAGAGTTTCAACGGTTTTCCGAAGACTTCAAGTGAGGTTTCCAGACGTAATCCCGGATCATGGTATAGACCACACCTGGAAGACAAAAAAATAAATATCTTACCCTGAAAGTAAGTCCTAATTTGATTTTTTTTACACGTGTGCCCAATATAAGCCCTACTAGACTAAGGTGGGGTTGGGAGGGGCAAGGTGGGAAAATACCCGAACAAAGCTGAATACCATACATGTAAGTACCCACAAAAACTTAAGAAATAGAAATAGAAATAGAAATATATATATATATATATATATGTTTGTTTTCTGAGGTTCTCGTGGGTATTTGTATGTGGATCTTTGGTTATTTGGGTTTTCTCCCGGGTAAGATTGGAAGTATCTAGGCAACGTTTCGATGAAGTCTCATTCATCATCTTCAGGCTTGTGTCTTCTGCTCTGTGCTTCTCAGAGTAATTACCCGTGTTTCCCCGAAAATAAGACAGGGCCTTATATTAATTTTTGCTCCAAAAGACGCATGGATTATTTTCCAGTTAGATCTTATTTTGGGAGAAATACGGTTCTAAATGTGTGCCTGTCTGGCGGACAATCTTAACTGGGGCTTTTGGGGGGTGGTAGGGCTTATAGCAATAGCCAGCAATAGCACCTATATACCTTTTTATAGCCCTCTCTAAGCAGTTTACAGAGTCAGCATATTGCCCCCAACAATTTGGGTCCTCATTTTACCGACCTTGGAAGGATGGAAGGCTGAAGCAACCTTGAGCCTGATGGGATTTGAACTGGCAAATTGTAGGCAGCTGGCTGCAGTAGAAGGAGCTTGCAGTACTGCACTCTAACCACTGCGCCGCAGAGGCTCATTACGAGCATCCTTTAAAAAAACATTCTAGGGCTTATTTTCCAGTTGGGTCTTATTTTCAGGGAAATGGGGAAAGCTGTGTGTTTGTGGTTCTGCCTCCAGGTGGGGCGCAACAACAGCCACCCCGCCAACTTACCGCACACAATGCTGCCCACCACAAAGCCCTGGGCAGCCATCCGCGTGTGAATGAGGTGGATGGACATTTTGGTCTCTCCTCGGTGCTTCAGCCGGTAGATGCCATAGGCGGCCAGGGAGAAAAAACCCGCCAGACCTGAGAAAGGCAGAGGAAGAACAAATCAGTGGGTCTGGGGTCCCCCGGGGTAAGGCCCACCTCGGGACGGGATGAGAGGAGGAGAATAAGGATTGTGGGGGTCCCGGGTGCTCTCTGAACTGGGTAGTTTTTCTTGCAGACCTTTCATGACCCAATTAGGTAACATCATCAGTGCTACCGTTTTCCCAAAAATATGACCTACCCTGAAAGTAAATCCTAGCATGATTTTTACACGGGTGCCCAATATAAGCCCTACCCCCCAAAATAAGCCTTAAAGATTCTGCCCACTCCAGAGTAGACAGGTAAAAATTAAGCTAGGGTGGGGATTGGGGGATGGAGCTGCCCTACTACTTACCTTTGGACAGGTGTAGCCAGGCCTCGCACACCCCTACACCTGCCTGGCCAGTCCATTTCTTCTGCAGCCGGCAAGGCCGGCAAGGCTTTCCTGAAGGCCTCCGGAGCCGATAACAAAGCTCTGGATCGATCCTATTGGCTGCAGAGGCCTTCAGGAAAGCCTTGCTGGCCACAGCAGGAAGAATTCCTGAAGGCCTCTGACAGCGATGGACGCGAGTGAGGTTAGTCAGTGGATAACATCCTACTCCCTTTTACCGTGTTTCCCCGAAAATAAGACCTGGTTCCTTTTTTGGTGGCAAAAAATATAAGACAGGGTCTTATTTTCGGGGAAACACGGTAGAAGGGAGTGGGGTTTGTGGACAGAAGATGGAAGCGGAGGAGGAAGGAGAAGAGGAGAATGACTGTGGGGTCCTTGGTATTCTCTGAGCTAGATAACATCTTCGGGGCTAGAAGGGAGTGGGTTTTGTGGAGAGGAGGGTGGAGGGAGAAAGACCACTAGACCTGGGAAAGGCAGAGGGAAACTTCAAGGGTTCAGGGCTCTCAGGTCCCAGGAATTAGATGAGGAAGGAAGGAATGAAGGAAGGAGGGAGGGAGGGAGGGAGGGAGGGAAGGGAGCAAGCAAGGAAAGGCAGAGGAAGAATTGCCAAGTGTTTAGTGTATCTGTGGTCCCACTGAGAGAGGGAAGGATGAAGGAAAGAAAGAAGGGGAGGAGGAGGAAGGAAAAAGAAAAAGTGGAAGGAATGAACAACGGAAGGGAGGAAGAAAGGAAGGGAGGTGGGGGATGAAGGGCAGGGAAGGGAAGGGGAGGAGAGTAAGAAAGAGGAAAGAAGGAAGAATTGTGGAGTCCTGGGTGCTCTCAGAGTTTGGCGGTTTCCTAGCAGGCGTTTCAGGACCCAACTAGGTAACATCATCAGTGCTGTAACTGAGTGATGTGTTCGAAGAGGAGGAGGAGGAGGGAGGAAAGGAGGGAGGAGACTGAAGAGGAAGGAAGAGGAGGGAGGAGGATTGTGGAGTCCTTGGTGCTCTCTAACCTGGGTAGTTTTCTTGCAACTGGGTAACATCACCAGCGCTACAACCGAGTGATGTGTTTTAAGAGGAGGAGGAGAATGACCCACAGACAGCCTAGGGTGTCAAACAAGCGGCTCGCAGGCCGGATGCGTCACATGTGTGCCACACTCCCCCAGCTCCACAATGCCCCCCCCCAAAAAACATCATGTAACATCAACGTAACGCGAGTTCGAGACCTGTAGCGTACAGCTTACCAAAAACAGATTTTGTGAGTCTGGTTGTCACATTTGAACCTGTAATCACACAGCCCCCTCAGCCCCACCAAGGCCTTTTGAAACACAGATAACTCCATGGGTTAGGACCTAGTCTTCGCACTTATGACCACAATCACCTTCTTGACGACACACAATCGACCATCGCAGGCTTGGCCAACTGATTCCTTGAACGACAGGGCAATTCGCTTAAGGACTCCCACCAAAAAGGAGTCTCAAAAAACCCAACCGCAAGTCACAAAATGACCATGATTGGGACTGGACCTTTTCGGGGGAGCGATCGTTAAGTCGAGGACTACTTGAGTCTCAAGATGGGCCATTGGGAGATGGGGGGAATTCTGGGAGGTGAGGTGGATTGGGGAAATTTGAACCCCCATTGGCTCAGCCCTCGAGCAATGGTCGTAAATTCCCCGAAGACGCCATTGCAGAACAAAACGGGCTCAGAGCAGCTGGCCGGCAGAAAAGAAAACTCTGAAAAGAAGCACTTACCGACGGGGACAAAGGGCATGTCCTTCGATTTGCGGAGCAATTTTGAACCCACCGTTTCGTCGTAAGTTGGGAAGACTTTCTCTGAGGGGGAGGCCATGGTTGCTGTCATCAAACAGAAACGGAGAAAAGGTTACGTTGGAGGAACTGGGGGTGGGGTGGAGAAATACAGGGGGGCCTCAACTTATGACATGGCCCGTTTAGGGACCGTTTTGAAGCAACGGGGCCACTGGTCCTCGCAAACGATGAGGGTCGTGAACGTCCTCATGGGACAGGTAAGCGGGGAAGTCCCCGGCTTATGACCGCAATGGAGCTCAAGGTTTAGGTTGGTGAGGGAGATGTTGGGGACAAGAGGTTTGCCCTATTTAACGTTTCTCACCTACGGTTGTTAAAGTGAATCACTGTATATGTACGGTACACATACACACACACACATATATATATATACACACAGAGACACAAACAAACACACACATACTGTCAGGGTTCCAATGGATGCGGTAATTAATTAATTCATATACATATATACACACACAAATACACACACTGATATTTATATACACGTATTCATATGCACACACACTATACACATACATACATTATATACAAAAACACACATTATATACATACACACATTATACACACACACATATACAAATACATACATAGGTATATTAATATATTACTATATTCATTTGTCCAGAGTCACCCCAGACACCGAAATAGACAGTATATCAATTTAATAAATATAAATTTAATTACATATAATCAAATTGGAAGGGGCCTTGGAGGTCATCTATTCCAAACTCCCCTATTCAAACAGGAGATCCTTACAGAGTGATAGAACAAGATTTGGAAGGGACCTTGGGGGTCTTCTAGTCCAACTACCTATCAAACAGGAGACCCTTACAGAATCATAGAATAATGGAGGACCTCAGAGGTCATCTAGCTCAACCCCCTGCTCAAGCAGGAGATCCTAACAGAATCGAGTGGGAAGACACTTTGGAGGTGATCTAGTCCAGGGGTCCCCAACCATCGGGCCGCAGACTGGTACCGATCCGTGGAACATTTTCTACCGGACCACCGGTTTGCTGGGCGCCGCCATCTTGTTTCGATGAGAAAGTGCTTCCGGGTGAGCTCTTCCGGTTGGAAAGCGGCGTTTGGGTCCTGAAGGAATCCTCGTGCCTTAGTTTCATCGAAGGTGGGGGCTTCGAACGAAACTAAGGCGCGAGGATTCTTTCAGCACCCAAGGCAAGGTGAGCCGAGCGACCGTCCTGAAGCGAAGCCCATCGACACAGGTACAAAGGAGGAGTTGAAGGTGGCGGGGAGAAGCGGGGGACGGCTGGCTGGCCGGTTGCTCGGCTCGCCTTGCCTTGCCTTGGTCGTGCGTGCTGATGCCGGTACCGGTCCGTGGATCATTTTGTATCGGTCCGCAAAAAACGAGTAATCGTGAAACTGGTCCCTGGTACAAAAAAGGTTGGGGACCCCTGTTCTAAGGGAATCAAAAAAGGAACTGGAGAACCAGGAAGCTTCTTATGGAAGAGAGATGGGGCAAGAGTAGATATTTTAGAAACTAAGGAGAAGTAATAATAAGAGCTGAAATGAGAACTAGAACGACAGTATTCCTAAGTATACTTAAATAATACAGTGATGGCATAAAAATAATATATTCAATCATGGATTAAATAAATAATGAACAATTATCATTCAGTATGAATATGTATTATGCTAAATATAACAAACTTGATAAAAAATACCTTATTTGTATTAAAAATGTATGACAGGCAGACTATGGTGATTGACATAAAAAATGGAAATATCGAATAAATAATGAAAAAAATCAAAAAAGCGAAATATCAAATAATGGATTATAAACTGAACAAGCAAATCATGGGAGATTTTAATTTAACATACATATTAGAATTATGTAAGCTTGCTAAATGTAATAAATATGACTAATAATAGTCTATTTGTATTAAAAGGTATGATACTTAGAATAGCGGCTTGGCACAAAAATGACACATTGAAATACTGAATAACCAAATAATGAAAGATTATGAGTTGAACAAGCAAATAATGGAAGATTTCAATTGAACAAAAATGTTTGCATTATTATAATTATGTAAGTTTGCTAAATGTAATAAATATGATTACTAATAGTCTATTTGCATTAAAAGGTATGATACTTAGAATAGGGAGTTTGGCATAAAAATGAGACATTGAAATACTGACTAGCTAAAAAAGTGAAAGATTATAATTTAACAATATGATTGCTAGAATTATATAAGCATGTTAAAGGGAACAAATATGATTAACACTATTTTATTTGTAGCAAAATATATGACACTCTGGCGCCACCCTGTTCATGCACTGATATTTTTGTAACAAATAAAACATAAGACTTTGATGATGATGATGATGATGATGATGATGATGATGATGATGATGAATTTCCTGGTCTCAAATTTGTTGGTCTTTATTTCCCGGCAACATTTCTGGCCCACAATTTCATCAGATTCTCTCCCCGCCGGTTATGAGCAAAAGGGCCATTGCATCATTGTGTAAAAAAATGTTCCAGGAAATCCCTCGTGTTTATGGCTCATGTGATTTTTCACCTCTTTTGCAAAGTTGATTTTGCAAACTTCTGAAAAAAAAAAAATTCACCTTGCCAACATCCTTGACCTGATTCCATTTTTTTTCCCCCCATCCAAAATCCCAACCCAGGAATTCCTTGGAAAGGAGAAAGACAAGGAATTATTTTTTTTTTTTAAAAAAAAGGACTTTAATTGAACTAAGCTAGAAATAAAGAGAAATTTTCCAAACGAGGATGGTTAACCGGTGGAATGGCTTGCCACAAGGACATGTGGGTTTTCCAACACGGTAGGGAGCTTTTTATAAGGAAAGACTGGGCAGCCAATTTGTCTGAAAGAGTAGAGGGTGGGGCAGGGGTTGGACTAGACGACCTCCACGGTCACCTCCAACTTTCTGATTCTGTAAGGATGTTCTGTTTGAGCAGGGGGCTGGACTAGATGACCTCTAAGGTCCTTTCCAACTCTTGTTATTCCATGATTCTGTAAGGCTCTCCGGCTCGAGCAGGGGGCTGGACTAGATGACCTCTAAGGTCCCTTCCATCTCTATTAACCTGTAAGGCTCTCCTGCTTGAGCAGTGGGCTGGACTAGATGACTCCCAAAGTCCCTTCCAACCCTGTTATTCTGAAGCACTCCCCAGCTATTTGGGTGTCGATTTCAGGAAATCCTCCTCTTATGATCACAACTGACATCCAATTGCTATCCCTAAGTGAGGCAGTTCTGTAAGTGGATTTTGCCCCGTTTTATGACTTTTCCTGGTCCCGGTGTTCAGGGGATCGCTGCTGTTGTTAAATAAGCCCCGGGGAGGCCTCAATATAGCCGCCGTGGAGCCCTGACATCGCTAAGTGAGACTTTTGTGCAGTGACTTTTCGTCTTACTGTACGACTTTCCCGGTCGCAGTCAATTCAGGAAAATGTCCTGCCATCGTTAAGTGAGTAACCCAGGGCCGTTGTCACTCCAAACGGTCACTAAATGAACCATCGTAAGTCGAGGACTACCCGTACAAGAAGTGGCCTTCCAGACCCTGAAAATCCATCTAGGCTTCGCCAGGCCCAAACTGGACGAAAAGGAGATAGAATGTTCCAGCGCCGAAAAGTTTTGTTTTGAAAAATCACAACTTACCTCTTCACAATTTTTTGGGGGGGAAAGAAGGGTGGAAGCCTTGTGTTTCCAGCAGATTGACAGCTGTCAATATCCAGAAAGTGATTTACAATTGCACCTTGCCGTATTTTGCAAGGCAATGAACAATGCTTTCAATTGTAATATAATTTGACCAGTGGCCTTATCAGTTTAGAAGGGTGGCATATATATCATTGTATTGATTAAATTTAATTTACACACAAACACAATATAATTTAAATTTATACAAATATGTATACATGCACTCAAATACAAATACAGAGTTTAAATTTATACATTTATAAATGTATACTTACACACACACATCATGTACTGATTTATTAAATTTTAATTTTGTATATATAATGTACCAGTTTATGAAATTTTATACATATAATATATTGATTAATTATATACAGAATATATTGACCTGGTAAATTATAGTGTACTGACTTATGAAATTTAAATTATGTAATGTATTGATGACTTATCAAATTTTAATATAGATATAATTTAATATAGATATAATGGACTGATTTCTTAAATTTATATAATGTATTGATTTACTAAACTTCAGTTATATATACAATGCATTGATCTATGAAATTTAACATACATGTATTGAACCATAAAATTTAAATTATACATATATTGAACTATGAAATTTCACTTTTACATATATTGAACTTAGGAAATTTAAATTATATATATATATATAAAATATATTAATCTAGTAAATTATATAGTGTATTGATTTATGAAATTTAAAATAATAATGTACTGCTTTCTTAAATTTAAGTTTTATCCATATCATGTATCGATTTATTAAACTTCAATTATATGTATAATGTACTGATCTATGAAATTTCAATTGTACATATAATGGGTACAATTATATTTATATTCAATCTCCTATAGGTGTATAATGTATTGATCTATTAAAGTATACATCCTGTGTCATTTTATTAAATGTAAATTATATACACGCAAGCCTTCTTAGAGCTGAAGCGACTCTGGAAAGCTTAGAGGAAACATATTCTTTTGATTATATATTTTTTGATTATATAAAATACTATCTATCTTTATCATACTTTATATAATCAAATGAACTAAAATTACGATTTTCTTTAGGAAATTACACCACCCATCTCATTTAGTAACCCTAAATTTTATATATTATATATTCACATATATTATGCACACACACACACATATATATTAATAAGCCATAAAATGTGATACAACATACAATTATTAAACAACCCTATCCATATAATAATATAATATAATATAATAATATAATAAATATAATATAATATAATATAATATAATATAATTAATATAATATAATATAATATAATATAATATAATATAATATAATAATATAATATAATAATATAATATAATATAATATAATATGAGATTAACAGAATATAAAAAGCCCAGGATGCCACGAGAGGGACGGGGGAAGGTAACCCTAACCCGTGGACATGCGGCCGGGGATGATGGGCACCGTATGCTCCCCGCGGCGGCAAGGTTGGGGATGATGGGGAAGGTCAGTCCACTTTTCCCACAGGCAACCGGGGAACAGCGGGAAAGCTCCCCTCCAGGCCACCGGGGTCACCTGCCCCCTCCCCTCCCCCGGACTCACCTCAGAATATCTCCGGTCTTCCGGTCTCACTCGCCGGCCGGCTTCTAATCGACGATTAAGTGAGGCGAAGGCCTGGAGTCTTTCACCGCCCCGGAAAAATGACGCACTTCCGCCCCCGTGTCCCGCCCTTTTCGGGAAGTGTCTCGCGTTCGTCCTTGAGGGCCTTTGAAGGTTGCCAACTTTCCCAAGAAAGCCTCCGGTCTTTCGCGGCCCCGCCTCCTTAACGTCACAGCCGCCGCTTGCCCAATCGGAGGGCCTCTTTCGCTGCCATGGTGACGCGGTTACCAAAATGGAATGTGAGGAGAGTTGAGGCCCTGATATATTTTTTTTCCTGCGCTTTATTGTTGGTTATTTGGTTTGTTTTCCCGCGCTTTTTGTGTGTGTGGGGCGGGTTCACACGACGCGAATCGAGAGTTCGTTGACCCGAGTTCTCCCGCCACCTTTGGACCCGGGCAAAAAGTGGCGGGGGGAAAAACTCAGAGGGAGGACGGAAATTCAGCCTCCTTCGTGTTTGTGGAGGGGACTTGATTGTGTGGATGCGACGTTTGCGCTTAATGCGTGTAGTGGGCAGACCCAAAAACAGGTTCAGGGCCCGTTGCTGCATTTGTGAATGCCTCAGAAGGAGGGAGAGAAAAAAAGTTGACTAGAGGAAAAACAACCCTCTTATTTATTTTTAATTTCTTTATTTAAAACCTTTCTAGGGCCTGCGAGGCGAGTGTACAAGCTGCCTCTTGAGACCTGGATTCACTTAACGACGGCCCCAGAAAGAAAAGATCTGGTCATGGATGGCCCACTTAACGACTGTCATGACATACAACCGGGTTATAAATTGGGGACTGCCTTGGTATCTTTTGGAGGGGGGGAACCCTGACTTGCTGGGTGAAATCCAAATAGAGGCAGTCCTCGGCTTACGAGCATTAATTTAGCGACCATTCAGAGTGACGGCACCGAAAAAAGTGGCTTGGGATCGTATTTCACACTTAATGACGGTTGGATCATTCCCTGTGGTTGACTGATTCATATTTATGATGGTCGCAGTGTCCTGGGGATCCCCTTTTGGCGACCTTCTGACAAGCAAAATCAATGGGGAAACTGACTTTACTTAATGAATGTGGGACTCACTTAACAACCGCAGGAATTCACTTAATGACAGTCGCAAGAAAGATGGACAAAGGGGGCGAAACCCACTGAACAAATGTCTAACCTTTATTGTCAATGCACAACGTGGTACAATGAGATTGGCTGAGCCCATGTCTCGCTTAGCGATGGATGTTTGGAACTCAGTTGTGGTCGTAAAGTCGAGGACTATCTGTAGATGAAGCCGCCTGAAGGTGCGCTGTTGCTTTCTCCTGGACAGGCAGTCCTCGACTTAACGACCATCATTCAGACCAGAGTCCTGGGGTCATATAAATTCAGATTAACAGACTTGGAAGAGATCTTGTAGGTCATCTAGTCCAACCCCCTTTTCTGATCTTCTGACCACTCCTTGGCTTACAGCCAGTTGAGCCAGTTGTGCCCCCAAATGTCCGTTGCTAAGCAAGATGTTTGCAAAGGGAGCTTTGCCCTGCTGTATGACTTTCTTGCCACATTTTGGAAGGGAATCGCGGCCGTTGTTCAGTGAGTCATGTGGTCGTTAAGTGAATCTGGCTTCCTGCAGGTCGGAAGGTCGCCAGAGGGGGATCACATGACCCACCAGGGATATCGCAACCTGTCATATATATGAATCAGTTTCTGAGCGTCTGAAATTTGATCATGACACCATGGGGATGCTTGTGTGAGGAATGGCCATAAATCAGGGGCGTTGACACTTGTCACTAAAATGACCTGTTGTAGATTGAGGACTTACTGTAAAATCAATGGGGAAACCAGATTCACTTAACGACTCTGTTACCAACTTCAGAGAGGGGACCAGGTGGGGCAAAATTCATTTAACAACTGTCTTGCTTGGCAACATAAATTTTGGGCTCAACTTGGTCTTCTGTTTAGGATTACTTCAATCCATCAAAAGAGAGCTGGAAGGGACCTTGGAGGTCATCTAGTCCAACACCTGCTCTAGCAAGAGACCTGTATAGAATTATAGAATGACAGAGTTGGAAGGGACCTTGGAGGTCATCTAGTCAAGCAGGAGATTCTATATACCATTTCAGACAGATGGATAACCAGCCTCTTCTTCGATACACGCACACGCGCACACGCAGGGATGAATAAATAGAATAAATAGAAATATTTGGGAGGCGCCCGGTGGGACTTATCAGCATCTTGCTGCCGATTCATTTAGAAAATGGCGGAGGATCCTGGTTAAGACAAACTGGAGGCTGGATGAAGGTTAAAGGAAGTGGGTTTTCCCCCCCCCCCACCATCCTTTCAACAGTCAAACTTAGCTTATTTTCTTGAAACAAGAACATGCACACAAAAACCAGAATTATTTCTGCTTTGCATGCAAGGACTCTCTTGCTCTGCTTTTTCCAACCTGGCTGGCTGCCATATACCATTCAGCATTTCTTGTTTAATTCTCTTCCAATTTTTTCTGCTTTGGCTCCCTAATTTTTATTTCTTTTTTCTGCTTTAGCTCCTGATGTTCATTTCTTGTTTTTAATTCTCTTCCATTTTTTTCTCCTTTGGCTCACATTTCTTTTTAAATTTTCTTTCCATTTTTTTCTGCTTTGACTCCCGGTGTTCATTTCTTGTTTTTAATCCTCTGCCATTTTTTTTCTGCTTTAGCTCCCAGTTTTCATGACCCTTTAATTTTTCCGCTTTGGATCACCATTTTTTTGAAGTCTTTTTTTTTTTGAAGTCTTGGAGAGGCCTGGATGTTCTTTCTTTCTTTCTTTTTCTTTATTCCAGCCAAGAGTTACACAACGCGGCAAAGCGATGACTAAAGCAATTGTGCGTCTCCACACTTACAGTATTGGTGTGGCTGGTTACATATTGACCTGAATGTTTCCCAAGAATTGTCTCTGTTCCAGATACTCAGAACAAGCAGGTTGCCTGCTTTTACGTAACAGTGTAATCACGAGTTTTTGCATTTGCACATACTTGTTCCTGGATGACTCAACCCTTTTTAAAATACTCGACTTACGACCACTTTGGGCTTCAAAAACTTTCTGCCTTGTTGCTCGGTGAGCGTGGCCAGGGTGGGAGTGGCCTAGTCGACCTCCTGCACCACGGCGGGCGGGGCGTTTTTGCCCTCCCCGTGCTCCAGAGGCTTTCCTTGAGCTTCCAGGAGGCCCAAAACAGCCTTCCCGGGCACCGGAGGCCCTCTGGAGCTCGTTTCTGGCCTTCTGGAGCCTCCCAGAGGCCCGTTTTTCACCCTCCCTGAGCCGCTGTGCGGGCCTCGCACTTACCCAGCATTTATTTTTTATTTTATTTGTCAATTGTTTACAAGATAATAGGTATAAGTATACACATAGTTATGAATACATGAAATGGGTACATATAAGAAAAATAAAAGAAACAATAGCACAGGGACGGTAGGCACGTTGGTGCGCTTATGCACGCCCCCTACAGACCTCTTAGGAAAGGGGTGAGGTCAATAGTAGACCATCTAAGGATAAAGTTTTTGGGGTTTGGGGAAGAAACTACAGAGTCGGGTAGAATATTCCAGACATTGACCACTCTTTTGCTGAAGTCGTATTTTCTGCAGTCGAGTTTGGTGTGGTTAACCTTGAGTTTGTATCTGTTGTGTGCTCTTGTGTTGTTATGGTTGAAGCTGAAGTATTCATTGACAGGTAGGACATTGCAATGTATGATTTTATATACTATATTTAGATCGGACAGGAGGCAGCATAGTTGTAGGTTTTCTAGGTCTAGAGTTTCAAGTCTGGTGGCATAAGGTATTCTGCAATGAGTAGAGGAGCGGAGAACTCTTGTGAAATATTTCTGGACTTTTTCAATTGTGTTAATATCAGATACATGATATGGGTTCCAGACTGATGAGCTGTATTCAAGTATAGGTCTAGCAAATGTTTTGTATGCTCTAGTTAGTAGTGTGATATTACCAGAGAAAAAGCTACGTAGGATTAGGTTAACAACTCTTAATGCCTTTTTGGCTATGTAGTTACAGTGGGCTCTAGCACTTAGATCATTAGAGGTGAGTATTCCAAGGTCCTTTACAGAGCTTGGATCATCAACAAGATCTTGACTATTCAGCCTGTATTTTATTTTCTGATTTTTTTTGCCGGTATGTAAGACAGAGCATTTATTTGTTGAGATTTGAAGTTGCCATTTGTTTGACCATTCTGATACATAGTCAAGATCTTTTTGAAGGGTAGCAGTATTGTCTGTGGTATTGAACAGCTTTACATCATCAGCGAAAAGAACGCAGTTGCTCTTAAGGTCATTTATGTAGAGTATGAAGAAAGTCGGTCCTAAAACACTGCCTTGGGGGACACCACTATTGACAGGTACAGAATTTGATAGGACGCTCCCAATTTTGACCATTTGTTGTCTGCATTCAAAAACAGCCGCCTGGAGATTCCGGGGAGGGAGCGGTGGGGCCAGCCAGGGGTGGGATTTGCCAGTTCCCCGAACCGGTCCTTAAAAATGATAAAATTAGCTACCGGTTCACTTGAACCGGGGCAAACCAGTAGCAGCCCCACCCATTTACGATCACAATTGAGCCCCAATTTTATGTTGCTAAGTGAAGCAGGTTTTTATTTATTTATTTATTGAACTTATATTGCTGCCTATTCGCCCATGGCGAATCGAGGCGGCTTACAGATTGTAAAACCAATGTTAGTTGCACGGTCGTTAAATGAATCCAGCTTCCCCACCCCCGCCATTGACTTTGCTTGACGGAAGATCGCAAAAGCGAATCGCGCAACACCCCAGGGGGAGCCTGCAACCTTTGTAAACATGAGTCGGTGGCAGAGTGTGTGAATTTCAGTCATGGGACTGTGAGAAGTCCATGACGGTCATTAAGTGTGAAAAAATGGTTAGGGCTGTTGTAACTTTGAACGGCCAGTAAACGAAGTGTGGTCAGTCGAGAACGACCTGAAATTGTTGTTTAGTGGCCGTTTGAAGTTCCAATGGCCCTGAACAAAGTGACTTATGACTGTACTTCACACTTACGATCATTGCCGCATCCCTTGATTAAGTGATCGGAATTCAGACGTTCGGTAACTGACTCATATATACGGCGGTCGCAGTGTTCCGGGGGGGGTGTCACGTAATCCCCTTTCGCGGCCTAATGACAGGCAATCAATGGGGAAGCCATACTCACTTAACAACCGTTGTAACTCACTTAACAACTGCAGGGATTCACTTAACCCCGGTGGCAAGGAAGGTCGTAAAATAGGCAAAGACTCACTTAACAGTCTCACTTAGCAACAGAGATTTGGAGTGCAATTTTGGTCGCAAGTCAAGGACTACCTGTAATACATATGCCACATTCAGGAAAGTTACCAATCCATCTCTTTCTCCCTCTACCTCATCTTTCTTTTAGCTACATGCAGTCTTCGACTTACGACCTCAATAGGGATCTGAATTTTGGCTGCTAGGCAAGTCGGTCATTGTGCAAGTCATTTCCTGTGACAAGGTCTTGACTTACGACACCCCAATTTCTGTTGCTAAGCGAGACCCTGGCTCGGCACATTTTGCTTCCTTTTACGACACGCCTTGCCGCCATGGTTATGTGAATCACCATAGTAAAATGGTTGTTAAAACTGAATCTGGCGTCCCCGTTGTCTTTGCCATCCAGAAGGTTGCAAAAAAGGGACCACCAGTGCCAAGGTCATAAATATGAGACAGCTGCCAAGCGGTCCAATTTTGATCAAGGTGACCCTTTGAAGACATGGCTGTAAGTGTGAATTGGATGGCAAGTTACTTTATTTGTGCCGTTGGATGCTGGAACCGGTGGTGGGCTCAGAGGTGAAATGGTGAAGAGGTGAAAAAAAATGCTATTGGTTCAGGCTGACAGATGAGTCTGTCATCTGCACCTCTATAACCGTCTAGTTTGGCTCTGCAACCCAACAAGACAGACACAGACTTCAGCAAGTCATTAGGACCATAGGCAAAAACAATTACTACCAACCTGCCTTTCATCGAGGACCTGTATATTGCAGGAGTATGGGCGGGGGTGAACTAGATGACCTACAAGGTCCCTTCCAACTCGGATTATCTGTTATCTGAGTCAAAAGGAGGGCTGTGAAAATATCTATAGACCCCTCACATGCCAGACACAGTTTCAATTCCTACCCTCAAAACGATGCTACAGAGCACTGCACACCAGAACAACTAGACACAAGGACAGCTTTTTCCCCAAATGCCATCCCTCCGCTAAACAAATAATTCGCTCAACGCTATCCAACTATTTACAAAGTCTGCATTACTATTACTATTGATCTTCTCGTCACTCCTTATTGCCCATCCCCTCCCACTTGTGACTGTAGGACTGAAACTTTGTCACTTGTATCCTTATGATCTATATTGACTGTTTTCTAGTATGATTTCATTGCTTATTGTACCCTATGACTGTTAGGAATAACAAGGTTACCTAACGTGGTTTGGGTAAAATAATATATATAAACTATGATAGTAAGTTTAAGTGTGTGTCACTTTCAACTGCAAAACATGTAATTTTGGGTGCGGTTGTGAAACCGCCATAAGAGGGAGCAAGAGAACCTGCTGGACTGCTGACAATTGCTGATGATTGCTGGATTGCATGGATTGATGTTTTGCTAACTGCGTGTTCCCTGCCGTTGAAGGAAGAAAGGAGGTTTGACTTCTTCATATCTCTACTGCGAGGAGATTTATTACTGGACTGACATTTGTAAGTTTACTGACCTCTTTTTCGACACTGGACTTTGCAACTGAATAATCCCCAGATGGACTGAACTAGTGAATGATATATGGATTGTTTGACTATGCTAAAATTATTACTGGAATAAACTATTTAACTAGCACAGTGTATTTGTTTTACTGAGTGTAAGCTACAAAAACGTTTATCTCACATATTTTGCCTGCCTGCCTGACTGCCGTGCACATTCTACTAGGGTGCATCCCTAACAATGACCATCATTAAGTGTTGTACCTGATGATTCTTGACTCTTGACAAAGGTATATTTTCTTTTCATGTGCAATGAGAGCATTTGCACCAAGACAAAATTCCTTGTGTGTCCAATCACACTTGGCCAATAAAGAATTCTATTCTATTCTATTCTATTCTATTCCATTCTTTATTCTATTCTATTACTTATTTTATTTTATTCTATTCTATTCCATTCCATTCTAATCCTTATTTTATTCCATTCTATTCCTTATTCTATTCTATTCCTTATTCTATTCCATTCCATTCCTTATTCTATTCTATTTGATTCCATAACGTTCCATTCCATTCCATTCTATTCCTTATTCTATTCTATTCTATTCCTTATTTTATTCTATTCTATTCCATTCCATTCTATTCCTTATTCTGTTCTATTCTATTCCTTATCTTATTCTGTTCTATTCCTTATTCTATTCTATTCTATTCCATTCCATTCCATTCTATTCCTTGTTCTATTCTATTCCATTCCATTCTATTCCCTAATTCTATTCCATTCCACTCCATTCCATTCCTTATTCTATTCTATTCCATTCTATTCCTAATTCTATTCCATAACATCCCATTGTATTCTATTCCTTATTCTATTCCATTCCATTCTATTCCTTATTCTATTCTATTCCATTCCATTCTATTCCCTTATTCTATTCTAGTTCATTCCATTCCATTCTATTCTATTCCATTCCATTCTATTCCTTATTCTATTCTATTCCATTCCATTCTATTCCTTATCCTATTCCATTCCATTCTATTCCTTATTCTATTCCATTCCATTCCATTCCTTATTCTATTCTATTCTATTCCATAACATTCCATTCTATTCTATTCCTTATTCTATTCTATACTATTCCATAACATTCCATTCTATTCTATTCCTTATTCTATTCCATTGCATTCCATCCCATTCTATTCCATAACGTTCCATTCTATTCTATTTCTTATTCTATTCTATTCCATTCCATTCCATTCCTTATTATATTCTATTCCATTCTATACCAGTCCTTATTCTCTTCTATTCCATAACATTCCATTCTATTCCTTATTCTATTCTATTCTATTCTATTCTATTCCATTCCATTCCTTATTCTATTCTACTCTATTCGATTCCATAACGTTCCATTCTATTCTATTCCTTATTCTATTCTATTCTATTCTATTCCATAACATTCCATTGCATTCTATTCCATAACATTCCATTCCATTCTATTCCTTATTTTATTCTATTCTATTCCATTCCTTATTCTATTCTATTCTATTCCTTATTTTATTTTATTCTATTCTATTGTATTCCATTTTACTCCTTATTCTATTCTATTCTATTCTATTCCTTATTCCATTCCATTCCATTCCTTGTTCTATTCTATTCCATTCCATTCTATTCCCTATTCTATTCTATTCCATTCTATTCCATTGTATTATATTCCTTATTCGATTCGATTCCATTCTATTCCTTATTCTATTCTATTCCATAATGTTCCATTCTAGTCTATTCTATTCCTTATTCTATTCTATACTATTCCATAACATTCCATTCTATTCTACTCCTTATTCTATTCTATTCCATTCTATTCTTATTCTTTCTATTCTATTCCTTATACTACTCTATTCCATTCTATTCCTTATTCTGTTCTATTCTATTCTATTCCATAACATTCCTTATTCTATTCTATTCTATTCCTTATTCTATTCTATTCTATTCCATTCTATTCCTTATTCTATTCTATTCCTTATTTTATTTTATTAAATTCCTTATTCTATTCTATTCTATTCCTTATTCCATTCCATTCTATTCCTTATTCCATTCCATTCCATTCTATTCCTTGTTCTATTCTATTCCATTCCATTCTATTCCCTATTCTATTCTATTCTATTCCATTCTATTCCTTATTCTATTCTATTCCATAACATTCCATTGTATTCTATTCCATTCCATTCCATTCTATTCCCTTATTCTATTCTATTCCATTCCATTCTATTCCTTATTCTATTCTATACTATTCCATAACATTCCATTCTATTCTATTCCTTATTCTATTCCATTGTATTCTTATTCTTTCTATTCCATTCTGTTCTATTCTATTCCATAACATTCCATTCTATTCTATTCCTTATCCTATTCCATTCCATTCCATTCCATTCCTTATTCTATTCTATTCCACAACATTCCATTCTATTCTATTCCTTATTCTATTCTATACTATTCCATAACATTCCATTCTATTCTATTCCTTATTCTATTCTATTCAATAACATTCCATTCCATTCCATATTCTATTCTATTCCATTCCATAACGTTCTATTCTATTCTATTCCTTATTCTATTCTATACTATTCCATAACATTCTATTCTTATTCTTTCTATTCTATTCCTTATACTATTCTATTCCATTCCATTCTATTCCTTACTCTATTCTATTCCATTCTATTCCTTATTCTATTCTATTCTTTATTTTATTCTATTCCTTATACTATTCTATTCTATTCCATTCTATTCCTTATTCTATTCTATTCTTACCCCTTATTCTATTCTATTCTGTTCCATTCTATTCTTATCCCCTTTTCTATTCTATTCTATTCCATTCTATTCCAGTCCTTATTCTATTCTATTCCATAACATTCCATTCTAGTCCTTATTCTATTCTATTCTATTCTATTCTATTCTATTCCATTCCTTATTCTATTCTATTCTATTCCATAACGTTCCATTCTATTCTATTCCTTATTCTATTCTATACTATTCCATAACATTCCATTCTATTCTATTCTATTCTTATCCCATATTCTTATCCCAATCACACTTGGTCAATAAAGAATTCTATTCTATTCTATTCTATTCTATTCTATTCTATTCCATTCTATTCTATTCTATTCTATTCCTTATTCTATTCCACTCTATTCCATTCCATTCTATTCTATTCCTTATTCTATTCTATTTTATTCCTTATTCTATTCCATTCTATTCCTTATTCTATTCTATTCCAGTCCTTATTCTATTCTATTCCATAACATTCCATTCTATTCCTTATTCTATTCTATTCTATTCTATTCTATTCTATTCCATTCCATTCCATTCCTTATTCTATTCTATTCTATTTCTTATTCTATTCTATTCCTTATTCTATTCTATTCCATTCTATTCTATTCCTTATTCTATTCTATTTTATTCCTTATTCTATTCTATTCCATTCTATTCCTTATTCCTATTCTATTCTATTCCATTCTATTCCAGTCCTTATTCTATTCCATAACATTCCATTCTATTCCTTATTCTATTCTATTCTATTCTATTCTATTCCATTCCATTCCTTGTTCTATTCTATTCTATTCTATTCCATTCCATTCTATTCCTTATTCTATTCTATTCCATTCCATTCCTTATTCTATTCTATTCCATTCTATTCCTTATTCTATTCTATTCTATTCTATTCCATTCCATTCCTTATTCTATTCTATTCTATTCTATTCTATTCTATTCTATTCCATAACGTTCCATTCTATTCTATTCCTTATTCTATTCTATACTATTCCATAACATTCCATTCCATTCTATTCTATTCTTATCCCATATTCTTATCCCAATCACATTTGGTCAATAAAGAATTCTATTCTATTCTATTCTATTCTATTCCATTCCATTCCATTCCATTCCATTCCTTATTCTATTCTATTCCATTCCATTCCTTATTCTATTCTATTCCATTCTATTCCTTATTCTATTCTATTCCTTATTCTATTCCATTCTATTCCTTATTCTATTCTATTCCATTCCATTCTATTCCTTATTCTATTCTATTCCTTTCTACTGTAATCCATAACATTCCATTCTATTCTATTCCTTGTTCTATTCTATTCCTTATTCTATTCTATTCCAATCCATTCCATTCTATTCCCTATTCTATTCTATTCTATTCCGTTCTATTCTCTTCCATTCTAATCCATAACATTCCATTCTATTCTATTCCTTGTTCTATTCTATTCCTTATTCTATTCTATTCCAATCCATTCCATTCTATTCCCTATTCTATTCTATTCTATTCTATTCTATTCCGTTCCATTCTATTCCGTTCTATTCTCTTCCATTCTAATCCATAACATACCATTCTATTCTATTCCTTATTCTATTCTGTTCTGTTCTGTTCTATTCCATTCCATTCCATTCTATTCCGTAACATTCTATTCTATTTTATTCTATTCTATTCCTTATTCTATTCTATTCCATTCCATTCTATTCTTTCTGTTTCTTTCTCCTTTCCCACAGCACACACACACACACACACACACACACACACACACACACGATTGATGTGTGTGTGTGTGTGTGTGTGTGTGTGTGTGTGTGTGTGTGTGTGTGTGTATGTATATGCATATCCATACATGTACATAGATATACACACATATTAATCACAGTGAATATATATAGCAGAAAAAAGGCTGAGTTTTAACAAGGTTAATTGATTATGCTGTCTATATAGATGAAAAATAGATGATTGATACGTAAATAACGTAAGATAATAATAGATAATAGATTGATAGATGGTAAATAGTAGATGATAAATACAGATGATTGATAGGTATATAATAGATGAGAGATATAATAAGTGGATGATTGATAAGTAAATATAGATGATTGATCGATATGCACGTTAAATAGGTGATTGATATGTAAATAATAGAAGATAAATGATAGATACAAATACTAAATAGAATATAGAAATAAATAGATGATTGATAGTTAAACAATAGATGACAGAGAAAGAACATTGATAGGTAAACTCAGGTGATAAATAACAGATGATTAATAGGTAAATAATGCATAGATGATGAATAGATTGATGAGAGAGAGAGAGAGAGAGAGAGACTGGTGATACACAGACAGACAGACGGACAGAGAGGCGCAAGGAACAACGCGCCGTCCGAAGTCTTCAGCCCAAACCAACCTCGCAATCTTCCCCCTCCCCCCCGCACTCGCCTTTCTTCTCGCAATCTCCCCGCCGGGCCTTCGCGGGGCCCTCTTTTTCCATTGGGGAGGGGAGACGCTTCCCTGGAAAGAAACCGGGGGAAGGGGAAGCCCCCCCTTTTCCTCTCCCTCCCCAGCCGCCCGCGCGCAGTCCTTGTGCAACAGGCGAGCAAGCATGCCTGCAAGCCAAGCCGAAAAGCGCAGGGGACAGACAATCTCGCCTTTGCAAACAACCGCGCGCGTCCCGGCTGGGCGGGCTGAGCGGGAGGAGGAGGAGGAGGAGGAGGCGCTGGTTGCCTTCTCTTCCTCCTTCTCCTCCGCTCCTCCTCGCTACTACGGCCGCCTCTCCTCCTCCTCCTCCTCCTCGGCCATGCGAACCCGTCTGGCCCGCCGTGGCTGCGCGCTTTTAGGCTTGCTGTGCGCGGCGGCTTTGCTGGCACTCCAGCTGCCTCTCTCTCTGTCTCCTTTCGGGGCGCCCACGGGCGCCCGAGCCGGAAGAAGAGCGACCCCCGGGAGTCTTCCCTCCCCGGGGCCCGAGCAACTTTCCCAACCGGTCCAGCCCAAGCCCCCTCCAGATCCCTCAGCGCCAGGAGAATGGGGCAAGGCCTCCCACCTGAGCTTGGATGGGGAACAGAAGCGCCAGGAGGAAAGCTTGCTGGATCGCTATGCCATCAACATCTATGTGAGCGACCGCATCTCCCTCCACCGTCACATCAAGGATGGGCGGATGCCCGAGTGCCGAGCCAAGGTCTACGATTACCGCCATCTGCCCACCACCTCAGTGGTCATCGCCTTTTACAACGAGGCCTGGTCCACCCTCCTGCGGACGGTCCACAGCGTCCTGGAAACCAGCCCAGCCGTTGTCCTCAAAGAGGTCATCCTGGTGGATGACCTCAGCGACCGGGCGTACCTGAAGGCCCAGCTGGAGGCCTACCTCAGCCGCCTGCCCAGGGTGCGGCTGATCCGCACCCAGAAGCGGGAAGGGCTGGTGCGGGCCCGGCTGATCGGCGCCACCTTCGCCACCGGTGAAGTCCTCACCTTCCTGGATTGCCACTGCGAGTGTGTCCCTGGGTGGCTGGAGCCCTTGCTGGAACGCATCGCCGAGAACGATTCCGTCGTCATCTGCCCAGTCATCGACACTATCGATTGGAACACTTTCGAGTTTTACATGCAGTCCGGTGAGCCCATGATCGGTGGCTTTGACTGGCGTCTCACCTTCCAGTGGCAGGTGGTGCCCGACTACGAGCGGCGACGCCGGAAGTCCAAAGTGGACTCCATCCGCTCGCCCACCATGGCCGGCGGCCTGTTTGCCGTCAGCAGAAAATACTTCGAGTATCTCGGCACATATGACACTGGGATGGATGTCTGGGGTGGGGAGAACTTGGAGCTCTCTTTCCGCGTCTGGCAGTGTGGCGGCCTCTTGGAAATCCATCCGTGTTCCCATGTCGGGCACGTCTTTCCGAAACGGGCCCCGTACGCCAGGCCTAACTTTCTACAGAACACCGCCCGAGCCGCCGAAGTCTGGATGGACCACTACAAAGAACATTTCTACAATCGGAATCCTCCAGCACGGAAGGAGAACTTTGGCGATCTCTCCGAACGGAAAGTCTTACGGCAGCGTCTGCAGTGTAAGGATTTCGACTGGTACTTAAAAACCGTCTTCCCCAATTTACATGTCCCAGAGGATCGGCCCGGCTGGCACGGCGCCATCCACAACCTGGGCATCTTGTCCGAATGTTTGGATTACAACTCACCGGAACACAATCCCACCGGGGCCCACGTGAGCCTTTTCGGATGCCACGGCCAAGGTGGCAACCAGTTCTTTGAATACACCTCCAATCTGGAAATCCGTTTCAACTCGGTGACTGAACTCTGTGCCGAAGTGCCGGAGCAGAAGGATTTTGTCGGCATGAGAAATTGTCCAAAAGATAAGTCTCCCGTGCCAGAAATCATCATCTGGCATTTTAAGAAAGATGGCACCATCTACCACCCGCACTCTGCCAAATGTCTGAGCGCTTATCGTACGCCCGAGGGCCGCGCCGACGTAAAGATGAGGACGTGTAATCCATCGGACAAAAACCAACTCTGGCGGTTCGAAAAATAGACCCAGTTCGCCGCCAAAAATATAATTCCTGGCGATAGAAAAGTTGGGGCCTCTTGAAATAACTTTCACCAAGATTTCTAGACGAAAAAAAAGGAGGAAAAAAAAAAAGATTTCTGGATCGGTTGGTGAAAAAGTGCCTTTTTTCCCCATAAAATGAGAGGTTGGCAGAACGCAACGAAGCTTCGTACACAAATGGAAGTGTGTTTGTTCTGCATGGATTACAACAAACGGGACCCTCCCGGGAACGGCTAAATTCGAGGGAATTGAGGACAACACAATAGCTGTTGTGTTTTTAAGATTTGCTAAAGTATGCACAAGGTTGCAAAATGTTGGACTCAAAGCTTCATTGGCAACTTTAAAAAGTGGGGACTTCCACTCCCAGAATTCTGACGTGTCTAGCTGAGGAATTCTGGGAATTGAAGTCCACACCTCTCAAAAGTTGTCCTGGTTGGGGAAAAACTATAAAGAATGATGCTTTAAAAAAATGTGCCAAAATGAAATTCAACGGAATTAGGGAATGCCTTGTTTTAAGACCGAGTTTTTATTCCTTTGCTCAATGCACCTTGCTCGTCATTACATTTTGTTTTTTAAACAAGTGTTAAACTCGTGTTTGGTTAAATGGGTTTGCGTAAATCGGGTAGTTTGGTTAAACTAGTGTTTAACTAGTTTTTTTGTTAAATTGGGTAGATTGGTTAAATTGGTTAAACAAGTACATTGGTTAAATTGGTTAAACAGGTATTTAGTGTTCGGTTAAATTGGGTAGATTGGTTAAATTGGTTAAACCAATATTTAACTAGTGTTTGTTTAAATTGGTTAAACAATTGTGTAACTGGTATTTTTATAAACAGTAGTTGTAAATAAGTTAATAAATAAGTAAGTTTTAACTGGTATTTGGTTAAATTGGGTAGATTGGTTAAGTTGGTTAAGCGAGTAAATCACTTAAATTGGTCAAACAAGTGTTTAACTAGTGTTTTTATAAACACTAGTTGTAAATACGTCTTTTAATTGGTATTTGGTTAAACTGGGGTGATTGCTTAAATTAGTTAAACAAGTATTTAATTAGGGCTTGGTCCAACTGCTTAGCCAAGTGTTTAGTGTGTTGCGTAAATTGGTTGATCGAGTATTTAACTAGGGTTTGGTTAAATTTGGGTAGTTTGGTTAAATTGGTGAAACAACTGTTTAACTAGCCTTTTGTTCAGTTGGTTAAATTGGTTAAGCAAGAACTTAGTGTTTGTGTAAATTGGTTACACAAGTGTTTGGTGGAAGATTGAACTACTTTTTACACACTCCTTTTTTAATAAGCACGACACTAGAGATAATTTGACAGCTCTATGTGAGAGGAAGGGACATCCAAAGCCATAAAAGATGGATTAATATTTCGAATCGATTTGGGAAGGCAGGCAGAAATAACCCCAATTGTAACTGAGATCGAAAGAACAAAATAGCCAAGGATTCCTCTTCGGCCCCGTGTTAAAAAGCCAGAAAATATCTGTGCTAAATTTCAAACACTCCAGTTTGCAAATTGTTATTATTATTCTTGTGGGGGGAAAAATGGGATTAACCAACTCTGCCTGTTTAGACAATCGATCCCTTTTCAAGGCAGAGAGTCTTAGCTACGTGGCAGATCCGTGAGTAAGGAGTGGTAGGAACCGGCAAGGAGTTGTTTGCTCCCAACTCCCGTAACCTCAACCTACGCCCTAAAAAAAAAGAAAGAAAGAAAGAAGGAAATTGGATGTCTAATTCCATTTGCCAAATATCCAAATGCCCTCCAAATCCGGGGACAGAGGGAGGGATGAATGTTTCAAAGTTTTACATTAAAATAAAGGGAATTTCACAGCTCAATCTTGGTGGAGCAAAAGGAGAAACAGAGAAAATAAAAAAAAATAACTGTAAAAGCCTAGGTGAGTCATCAGCCTTCAACCTCAGAGCTTCAGGAAAGTTTTTATAGACTGTAAACAAGAACAGAAGAACAGAGTCACAGGGTTGGAAGGGACCCTGGAGGCCTTCTAGTCCAACCCCTACTCAAGCAGGAGACCCTTACAGAATCATAGAATGACAGGGTGAGAAAGGACCTTAGAAGTCATCTAGTCCAACCCCTTCTCATGCAGGAGGTCCTTCTCTTTCTCCTCCTCCTCTTAACAGAAGAACAGAGTTGGAAGGGACCCTGGAGGTCTTCTAGTCCAACCCTCTACTCAGACAGGAAACCCTTCTCCCCGTCTCCTTTTCTCTTCCTCCTCCTCCTCAGAATAACAGTTTGAAGGGACCTTGGAGGTCATCTAGTCGAACCTCCTAATGCAGGAGACCTTTCTCTTCTCTTTCTCCTCTTCCTCTTAACAGAAGAACAGAGTTGGAAGGGACCCTGGAGGTCTTCTAGTCCAACCCCCTGCCTCAAGCAGAAAACCCGATAGGATTTTGTAGACCAACCTCTTGACGGTCTTTTGGCTAACCTAGGTTGAGATTTTCAAGAAGAGATTGGACTGTCAGAAATGGTGTAAGGCAGAGGTGGGTCTTCAGCAGGTTCTGACCGGTTCTGGAGAACTGGTAGTGGAAGTGTTGAATAGTTCAGAGAAATGATGGTAACCTTCCCCCCAGGAGTGAGGAGGGAATAGAGATTTTATAGTATCCTTCCCCTGCCATGCCCACCAAGCCACGCCCGCAGAACTGATAGTAAAAATTGTTGAATCCCACCACCGGTGCAGGGTCTCCTGCTTGGGTGACGGGTTGGACTAGATGACCTACAAGATCCCTCCCAACTCTGTTAATCCGTAATCTATAAGGTTTTTGTATTGTCCATTTTTCAATAGAACTAGAAGTTATATCCATTTTTGTTCTCAAAATTCTAATTTTGGGAATTATTTAAAAGGAAGGATATCTGTTCCCATCCCACAGCCCAGATCCCATTTCCCAGAGTTTTCTCTGGATTACATTAAAGTGATATATGTATTCTTTGTTTATTAAATTTTGTACGCCAGCCTTCTGATGGATATAGCGACACTGGGCAGCGTAAAAATTTAATAAATAAACGATGCCTCCCCTCTTCTGTAATTTTCCGAAATGCAGAATGGCTTTGATGAATGGTTCACCCTAAACTTTTTTTAAAAAAATTTTGCAATGTAAAGAATTCACATTCTTTCCACCAAATGGAAAAGGAGAAGCACAATGAAGCAGCCAAGGAAAAAATAATTTAGCATTCATTTTTTCCCAAGGTTTTGAGTTGCAAGTGGGGAAATAATTTTTATATTCAATGGAGACCAGTCTATTGCTGATTTAAAAATAGATGACTTTTCAATGTGTAGGTGAGGGAGATAGAAGGATATTTTTGAACAATGTGCTGATTAAAAAAAAAAAATCCAAATAATTTTTCAGGGTGCAGGCGATGGAGAAGGAAGAATCAGTCCATTTTTGCTACTTCTAGAATTAAATCGCTTGAATTTTGCAATCCCTAAGTAGAAATAAGACCTATTTCTAGAATTAAGCTGCTCGAATTTCTCTTAAGCGGGTGAAATTTTAAGAATTTAATTCAGGAGAAGTTTTGGCAGTAGGGCAAAATGCTCCCTCCTTCCTTCTCTGAATCTATTTTTTAATTAAAGTTTGTTTTTTTTCTTCTTCTTTGGGGGTTTGATAGTCTTGAGTCAATTGCAATCAAATTGATTTATTAGGGAAGGAAAGACCTGAGTTTATCTAGGTTTTCCTACGTACACTTCTGTCCGACATGCTATGCCAATGGAATTCTTTTGACGCTCTAAGCACTGAGACGGGAATTAAAACTTGCAAAAATTTGTGCCTTGAAAACTCACAAGTGGCCTTGGCTTTTGGCGCGGAAGTTGCCGCGAGAAATCCCCCCAGACATGCCAAACCTGCATTAGCTATGCAATTATAATTCGCCCATATGCCTTGTTGTTCTCTGCCCGGTTGCTGGGTGGGCGTGGCCATGGTGGGCATAGCCTAGCCGGCCTCCTGCACCACCACGGGAGCGAAAACGGGCTGCAGGAGGTCAGTTTCCCGCCCCCCCCATGGGCTACGGGGGGACTCTCTGGAGGCAGGACCAGCCAGTCGTCGGAACTACCGGTTCACCCAACTGGATGTAAAATTAACATCTGGTTTGGCCAAACCGGCGTGAACCGGCTGAAACCCACCCCTGTAAAAAAAACAAAAAAACCTATGCATAATACTGACCCCATTTAGTATATAGTAGATGTCCCAAGTTTATAAAGCTGATTGCAAGGAAAAGATGCACAAAAATGTGTTGTGTTGATGCACTTGTTCCTTTTGCCCGTAAGCCTTATTGCACCTGTTGTTGTTTTTTTAAAAAATGTGCATTTTTTTTTTAATGCAAAAGATTGTATATGTACCTAGTTTAAAACTGATTTCGGGGAAAATTCTGCCAGCTGAGCGGGAAACCCAGAGGGGCCAATATGTGTGTGTGTGTGTGTGTGTACACATATATATATATATATATGTTGTGTGTGTGTGTGTGTATATATATATATATATATATATATATATATATATATATATATGGCATTCAAGTTTAGTTGGTATTTTCCCACGTTATTGTAGTTGTGCTTTTAAAGTTGTAGCAACATTTCAGCAGAATCTCATCTGCCATCTAAAAAGCACAACTACAATGACGTGGGAAAATACCCGAACAAAGCTGAATGCCATACATGTAAGTACCTCATGAAAACTTGAGAAAACAAATAAATATATATATATATATATATATATATATATATATATATATATATATATATATATATATATATATATAGTGTATGTGTGCATGTGTGTGTGTATGTATGCATGTATGTATGTGTGTATATATATGTGTGTGTGTATGTGTGTATGTATGTATGTATATATATATGTTTTTAAACTATGCATAGTGCTAAACCCATTTAGTATAGAGGCTTTATAAAGCTGATCGCAAGGAAAATATGCATTAAAAATGTGTTTGTTGTTTTGCTGCATGCCAAAGCACAGTTTCCAGCAATAATTGTTCTTGAATAGCAGGCATGCGTGTCCATTCAAATTTCATAAATAATTTAGGGGGGGGGGACAGAGAATTTGCATCTTTTTAATGTTAGCTCCGGCGTCATTCTTCGGTAAAAGTCCAGAAAGCAATAACAGTTGAGGAGTTTTTCAATTGTTTGATTGCTCGCAAATAAAACCCCCAAAGGTATAGAAGTACCGGTGTTCTTTTCACAATGATAAAATTATATTTGAACTGGGATAAAATGAGATATTTCATGTGAGGCCTTGATACTACTGATCTTTTTTTTTCCTACCCGGATCTGTCTTTAGGGACTTGAATGATTTAACGAATACATGTTTTGTGATAAATGATTTGAAATGGTAGAAACAAAAAAATAAATAAATCTGTGATTGTAAGTGGACCTTTTGTCTGTTCTGGTGGTTTTTACAAATATATTTCTGGACCTACATCTCTGTTTCATTAATACAATGTGGGTACGTTGTCCTCAACTTATGACCACAATCAAACCCACAATTTCCTTTGCTAAACAAGGCCATTAAGTGATTTGCACATTGTTTTACACCCTCTCGTCACAGATGTTAAACAAACCACTTCAGTTGTTAAGTGAATTGTGCAGTCATTAAACAAATCTGGTTTCCCACACACTAACTGTTATTCCCACAATAACTGCAGAATGCAGAATAGTTACAGAATGGAAAATGCCTAATACAAAATGTAGAAAAAATACAGAATGCAAAATGGTGGATAGAGAATGTCAAATAAATACAGAATGCACAGAATCCTGTAACACAGAATAAACACAGAATAAATACAGAATGTATAAGGCAGAGTACAGAATAGATAAAGCAAAATACAGAACACAATGCCAAATAAATACAGTACAGACTAGGTATTACAGAATGCAGAACTCAAAAATGCAGAATACAGAACACGGAATACAGAATGCAGAATAGAGTGCATAATACGGAATGCAGAACCCAGAATGGAGAATAGAAAACCCAGAAAAAATACAGAATGCAAAATAGAAAACCTAGAACACAGAATAAATACAGAATGTAGAGTACAGAATAGAGTGCATAATACAGAATGCAGAACCCAGATGCAGAACACAGAATAAATACAGAACCCAGAATAAAGAGAACCCAGAATACAGAATGCAGAATAGAACCCAGAACAGAAAACCCGGAATGCAGAACATATAATATAGAATGTAGAATAGAGCGCGTGACACACAATGCAGAACCCAGAATGCAGAATACAGAACACAAAATAAATACAGAATGCAAAATAGGGAATCCAGATATGCAGAACCCAGAATACAGAATAAATGCAGAATGTGGAGTACAGAATAGAGTGCATAATACAGAATGCAGAACCCAGAATGCAAAATATGAAATACAGAATAAATACACAATGCAGAATACAAAACGCGGAATAAATATACAATGCAGAACCCAGAATACAGAATGTAGAGTACAGAATAGAGTGCATAATATGGAATGCGGAACCCAGATGTAGAATAAAGAGAATGCAGAATGCAGAACCCAAAATAAATACAGAATGTAAAATACAGAACATATTGCCTAATACAGAATGCAGAACCCCGAAGGAAGAATCCAGAAGAGTGCATAAAGCAGAACGAGAACCCCAAAATTGCCTTCCCAAAATTGTGGGTGCTTCATCACCACTGGAGATTTTTAATAGAAGACCAGACCCTCATCTCTATTTGAAATGGTATATAGGGTGTTCTGCATGAGCTGCAGGCTAGACTAGAGGACCTCCAAGGTCCCTTCTGGCTTTGTTCTGATCGATTGATTAAAGCAATAGTCGCGCTATAGACTGCTTTAGTAAGAGCACACTTGGAATACTGCATCCAGGTTTGGTCACCACCAGGGGTGGGCTGCTACCAGTTCGCCCCAGTTTGGGCAAACAATTAACCGGTAGCTAGTTTTATGGCCAGTTCAGCGAACCAGGAAATCCCACCTCTGGCTGGCCTCACGCACCCCACCCCTCCCAAGAGTCTCCATGTGGCCCGTTTGGCATCCTAAATAAGTCTAGAGCCCATGCAGAGGATCAGGGAGGGTGAAAAACAGGCCTCCCGGGGGCTCCGGGAGGCCGGAAACAAGCCCGTTTCTGACCTCTAGGGGGCCTCCGGAGCTCAGGGAACCGTTTTCGCCCTCCAGGAGCCGCAAGGAAAGCCCCCTGCGCCCAGGGAGAGCGAAAAGGCCCCCCCCTCCCCCTGTGGTGCAGGAAGTTGACTAGGCCACGCCCGCCATGGCCACCCAGCAATTGGGCAGAGGACCAGTTGCTCAAATTTTTGAAGCCCCCCCGCCCCACCCCCGGTCACCAACCTTATTAAAAACAAGACACTAAGACTCTGGAAAAAGTCCAGAGAAGAGCCACAAAGGGGCTGGAAGCTAAAAACATACGAAGACCAGTTGCAGAAATTGGGGATGTCTACGTTTCATGAAGAGAAGCATTAGGGGTGACATGATAGCAGTCTTCCAGTATTTGAGGGGCGGCCCCCCAAAAGAGGGGGGGGTCATCCTATGCTCTGTTAGGATTCCAGCAATCGCTGTAATTAAATAATGATTCTGGAGCCAAACTTCAAGAAACTTCAAAGGATTTATTAGAGGCGACATACTGGCACTGCCCAGTGTGAAGCCAACTCTGGCATAGGTAGTTTACAGTCACCTGTGACCCTGGGGGTCTTATAAACCAGATTCTCCAATTGGGCTGGGTGTCATCAATCACATTCTCCAAATACGGGCTGTGTGTCATGATTCAAGTTCTCCAATTAAAAATATTTGCGGGCAAAAGCTCTGGTAGTTTACTTACGGTCTTTTAAAGAGAAGAGTTGGAATGTACTTTCGATTTCCAAACCGCTGCACTGCTCTTCCATATTTCCTTCCTCTCCCCCCTCCCTTTTTTTTCTTTATGGCAACTACTGAAACAGGCATAGGAATTTTTCATGAGTTGACATGCTCCAAAGCCCCTGAAGGCAGGACCAGAAGTATTAAAGCTAGCCAGCAAAGGCCCACCTAGTAACTCTAGCTAAAGCGAATGGAAATCTTACAAAACTTCTCGTACCTTCTTAATACGCCGGTCAGCAACCAGATGTTGACATGGGAAGGAGGGCACAGCTGTAAGTCAAACATCGATCTTAGAGAAACCCTGTATTTAACGATTCATTTAATTACTGCAGCAAGGTTGGTGTATGCACAGAATTGGAAAAATAAAGATATCCCAAATAAATTGGAAATATTGAAGAAAATTACAGTGTGCGCAGAAATGGATAAATTAACCCAAGAACTTAAAAATAAGGAAGATTCGGATTATTATAAAACATGGGAGAAATTTTACGGTTGGCTAGAGATGAGGAAGATCAATGAGAATAAGGAATGATTATATGTATATTTAAAGTGTATAGATGAAAATTATGTAATATTAGATTTGGATTTAGCAATGTAACGACAATGATCGACGTTAGGGAAACTGTACCACGTCCAACTTTTTTACTGTAAGAATTTTGTGTCATTGTGTTTGTTTAATCGTTTAATAAAGAAATTTTTTTTAAAAAGTCAAACATCGATCACATGTCCACTTGTCCAACAGGTTTGGAGGGAGCCCTGAATGGCTGGCCCCCATCATCCTGGCAAACCGGTTTAAGCCAGACTGGGTTTGATGGAGAGACGGGGGGGGGGGCTGCTACCAGTTTGCCCCAGATCAGGTGAACCGTTAGCTAATTTTATCATTTTTAATTACTGGTTTGGCGACCCCGTAAATCCCTCCCCTGGCCGGCCCCGCCAGCCCTGCCCCTCCCAGAAGTTCCCAAGTGGCCCGTTTTGGATGCCAGGTGGGCCTGCCTGGAGACTTGGGGAGGGCGAAAAACGGACTTCCCAGAAGTTCTGGAGCCCATTTTTGCCCTCCCGGAAACTCAAGGAAAGCCTCCAGTGCCCAGGGAGAGTGAACCCCGCCGCCATGGTGCAGGAGGCTGACTAGGCCGCAACTAGGCCACACCCACCATGGCCATGCCCAGAGAAGAGAACTGGTTTTTTAAATTTTTAAACCCCATCCCTGGGATAGGGGAATCTAAAAGGAACCGGCTTCGGTGCTTTGTACCTGTTCGGCGTTCCGGGTTCAAGTTGCCTCAATGCGCGGGCATCTCAAATTCAACTCTTGGCAGCTTCTCCTGAATGCCAGGTTGGCATACATCCAGGCTGACTTAACCTGGCGGTCGCTGTTAACTGATGAAAGCCAGTTAGATAAGATCTAGATAAGATCTGATCTGACATGGTGTTTTCCCACGCTGTTTATTATCCCCCATTCTGCATTTTGCATTTGGGACTCTGCAATTGGGATTCTGAGTTCTACTGTGCATTCTTTGCTGTGTATTTATTCTAGGTTCTGCCTTCTGGGTTCTGCCTTCTGTATTTATTCTGCGTTGTGTATTCTATAAACCCCAGTTAGATTTGTCAGACACATTTAGACCCACACTTCCCCCAAAATAAGACCTAAGCAGAAAATAAGCCCTAATGCATGTTTTGGAACAAAAATTACTATAAGACCTGGTCTTATTTTTGGACAAACACAGTATACACACACACACACACACATACACATATGTACTGTGTTTGTCCAAAAATATATACCGTGTTTCTCATATAATAAGGCTGGGTCTTATTTTTTTTTGAGCCCCCCCAAAATGGCTAGGCCGTCTTTTCGGGGGTGACTTAATTCCCCCCCCCTTGCATCTTCGGGTGGGTGGGCAGCAATGGCTGGGATGTTGACCTCGGCGTTAGTGGGGCACTTCGTATCGGGGTCAATGCAGGCAGCACCATATCCGGGGGTGCAACAAAAGTACTTCCTAACGGAAAGCGCCCCCACCATTTCGCATGTTTTAATATAGGCCTTAATTTGCGGGGAGGGGCTTTAATTTCATTTCATGCCTATAAAACATGCTGGGACTTCCTATTGGGGGAGGCTGTATTGTTGGAGAAACAGGGTATGTATGTATGCATATATATGTGAGTATCTAGGTACTCGACGTGGTGATTGAGTCCCAAATTTATGTGGCTAAGTGAGAAATTTGTTAAGTGAGTTCCCCACCCCACTTTTACAACTTTTTCTGCCCCAGTTGTTGAGTGACCCATTGCAATTCTTCAGTGAGTCAGATGGTTGGTAAGTGAATCCAGCTTCTCCACTGACCTTGCAAAAGGGGATCACCTGACCTGGGGACATTTTTGCAACCCTGTTGTAACTATGAATCAGTGGTCAAGCATCCTGAATGTAAAAATCACGTGATCAGAGGAAAGCTGCAACGGCCGTTAAGTATAAAAAATGGTCATATAGGTCACTTCTTTCAGTGCAGTTGTAAGTTCGAATGGTGTAAATGAAATGTTGTAAGTCGAGGACTGACCTGTGTATAGGGCTACTATCACTTCTCCTGATGTTGATGCTTCATATATAAACACACAGATAGATAGATCGGTAGGTAGGTAGATAAGTAGATACAGTAGATAGATACAGTAGATATAGATGATTTAGATAGATAGATAGATAAAGATAGATACGCTAGATAAATATAGATAGATGATATAGACCAGGGATTGTCAACCTTTTTGGATCTTGGGGACCACCAAACTCATAATTTCAAATCCCCCGGACCATTACTATGAATTTTGGCTGACGGTGGCTTGCTGACGCGGGTGGGAAAGTCGGCCCCACGTTCCAGAGCTGCAGGAGTCACAGGACGGGCCCTCTGGATCGTCCCGGAGCAGCTGCTCCTCCAACTAAGTGAACCGGCCTGCCATGGACTGGAGGAGCTGCTGCTCCGGGATGACCACTCTTGGGACTCCTGCAGCTCTGGAATAGGGGACCGACTTTCCCACCAACGTCAGCAAACCACCCCGGGGCGGATTTCCCTCTCCCGTTGGTCTTACCTTCCAGTTCCAGCTCACGTGGCTCTACTCAAGGTAAGGTTTCCTCTCGGCCGAAGGGTGGGGGCCAGCGGGTGGGCGGGCCGTGTGGGCAGCGCAGCCTTGTGTTCCTGCGCAGCCTGGATTAATTGCTTGAGGGGGAGTGTTTTGGGGGGGACATTTCTCTGTGAACCACCAACATTTTTTCGTGGACTACCAGTGGTTCCCAGCCCACTGATTGATGACCACTGATATAGACAGATATTGATTGATGGATAGATGGATGGATGGGTGGATACGGTAGATAGATATAGATTAGATAGATAGATAGATAGATAGATAGATAGATAGATAGATAGATAGATGATATATAGATATAGATGAGATGGATGGATGGATGGATATGGTATAGATGATATAGATGGATGGATGGATGGATAGATATGGTAGATAGATATAGATTAGATAGATAGATAGATAGATAGATAGATAGATAGATAGATAGATAGATAGATGATATATATAGATGGATGGATAGATGGATACAGCAGATAGATATAGATTAGATAGATAGATACGGTAGGTAGATACAGTAGAGAGATTATATTTGATATAGACAGACATTTATGCATATACATATAGGTATACACACATGGGCTATATAAATATGGCATATTATATATCTGTGCATATATGTATATTTGTAATGTGTATATGTTGGAAGTAAAATATGGTCCAGTTGCAAGCTGAGAGAAAGACTCTGGAGCCAATGAACATGGAGGGAAGCTGCAAGAAAGGAGTTTTCCCTTTAGTATTTAGGAATGAGAAGCGAAGTGTCAGTCTGAGAGTCAGTTCTGGGACAACGGGACCACCTGGCAGGGGGAGCAGAGTGATTTTTATATCCTTTTGGACCTTTGAGATTGAGACGTCTAGAAGGTGGGGTGATTCAATTTGGTAATTCTAATCGTCCGTTTGGTTTCCTTGGTGGTGGTCAGGGTGAAGGGGGCAAAGGAGGGGAATGGAAATTCTGGGGGACTTTTGCGTTTCCTGACTCGATCCTTAGTCCTGTCCATTCAGCCTGGCTCGGTCTTCCAACTTGGGTTACTCCAGGCCATTCTGGCTGGGAAGCTGGAATCGCTTTAGCTTCCAGGAATGGGTTTTCACAGTGTATGTGTGTGTGTGTGTGTACGCGCATATGTGTTTGTATGTATCTGTGTATGTGTGTGTCTGTCTATGTGTGCATATGTGGGTGTGTGCATGTGTATATATGTGTCTGTGTGTGCATGTGTGTGCATATGTGGATGCATATATATCTGTGTGTGTGTCTTAAGAGAGTGTTGCATATGTATCCATATATCTGTCTTTATATATCTTTTGTTATTATTTATTTATTTAATTTGTCAATTGCTTACAAGATAATAGGTATACGTATATACATAGTTATGAATACATGAAATGGGGACATCTAAGAAAAATAAAAGAAACAATAGGACAGGGACGGTAGGCACGTTGGTGCGCTTATGCACGCCCACCACAGACCTCTTAGGAAAGGGGGTGAGGTCCATAGTAGACAGTCTAAGGTTAAAAGTTTTGGAGGTCTGTGTGTGTGTGTGTCTGTGTAGTTATGTATCTGTGTGTGTCTGTCTATATGTGTGTATATATGGGTGTGCATGCATATGTGTATGGGCGTGTATATGTTTATATGCATGTGTGTGTATATGTGCCTATATGTGTATATATATATCTGTGTGTATGTGTGTGTGTATGTATGCATGTATGTATGTATACAATTTTTTGCTATGCCAATTTTTTGCATCAGCCAATTTTGAAAAACGAAAATAAATAAAAGTAAAGCGCCCAGTTGGGGAATATTCCACTTCTCCTTCTGCCGGAAGCTAACCAATCCTCCTACCACCACCGCCGCCGCTTCCCTCTGTAAAGCCGCCGCTCTCTCCCTGCTCACTCTATGATTCTTCGAACCCGTGCGCATTCGTGGAAGGAGGAAAGGGGAGGGGAGAGAAAAAGGCGCTCCCGCGTGACGTCACTAGCGGACGGCCCATCTGAGGCTGCGCGAAGTGGAGCGGAAGTTGCGCATGCACCGGAAACGCAGGCCGCGCTCTGGCCCCACCCCGGTCTCACCCAGCACTGGGGAAAAACGCAGGGTCCGACACCCTTGCATCACTGGGACACCTCAGCGGCGTTGAGAAAACGACCGGAAGTTGCGTGTGGGGTGCCTGCGTAAGCCGGAAGTGTAGGCCCCGCGCCTGCCCCTGAGAAGCCCTGGGAAAAACCTCAGCGGCGGAGGGAAGAGGACCGAAAGTGACATCGCGGCCCCGGAAATGCAGGCTCCGCGCCTACCCCTGAGGCACCCTGTTCCCCTCGCGCTGAGGGGAAACGGCGGCAGGAAAGGGACCGGAAATGACGTCCGGCGCCGGAAATGCAGGCCGCGCGCCGCCCCTGAGGCGTCATGGCTCCGCTCTGAGGTAAAATAGGGAAAAAAGGCGGCCATGGCGCCGATGGGGATTCGGCTTTCCCCGCTCGGGGTGGCCGTCTTTTGCCTGCTCGGCCTGGCTGTGCTCTACCACCTCTACTCGGGCTTCCTAGCCGGCCGCTTCGCCTCCTTTCTCTTGGGCGGGCCTCATGCGCTGGCCGGCAGCGACGGCTTGGTGGACTTGCGGGAGTTGCTGGCCGCTTCAGTGGCGGCGGCGGTCCGCGGCGGGGCCGAGGTGCGTCGAGTCCGCGAGGACAACGCGCTGCACCCCCTGGTGAAAGGAAAGACCCGCGAAGGGGCCGAGGAGAAGATGACCAGCGGCGACCTGCTCTCCAACCGCAAGATGTATTTCCTCCTCAAGGCCGCCTTCCCCGACGTCCAGGTGAGGGGAGGACGCCAAAGCCCATCCTCCGCCGCCGCCTTGGGGTGTCTGGGAGATGAGAGCGCCCGTAGGCGCCGGGTTGGGCAAAGGGGCGGGGGGGAGGGAGACTCAAGCAACGCAGAGGGGAAGCTGGATGGACTACAAGGCCCAGAATCCCCATCCAGGATTCTCCAGCCATGCTTTAAGTGGGGTGGGGTTCAAACTCCCATGATTCCCGGCCAGCCATGCACGTGAGGAAAAGCCAAGTGGGGTTCAGCTCCCATGATTCCCAGCCAGCTGGTTGCCCGATTAGAAACGGATGGATTTCAATCATCATTGAAGGTGCGGGTCTCACTTCGTGTGGAAAAGCTTACACAACGGTGTCCCGGTTTGTGCAGTACGACTACAACCTGGGATGGGGCCAGGGAAAAGCAGAAGTTGCACACTGTTGTAACCTGCCTGTTGTCACATATTGCGCTAATGTCAGGTGTCTTTAACTCAATCCCAAAGTGAAGCAACACCAGGCCGATCCGGCAAGTTTCCTAAAAGGGAGCATTGTGAAAACATAGCTAGTCCTCAACTTATGACCGTCATCTTCATATTTTAATGACCGCATAATGCCTTGCACCCTGCACCCCGGAGTCTGGGCAACTGAATGGTGCTAGCAGAGTGTTTTTGAATGGCCAGATGCCCTTCCTGTGGCCAGGGCGGAGTTTTGTTCAGCAGATATATTCCCATTGTGCTGAGAGAGAGAGAAATATCTGCCTCTACTTAGGATCGAACTCACAGCCTTTGGATTGTGAGGCAAGGACTCCACCTCTAGGCCACTGCACCATTCCCGACTTCCAATCAGTTGATGGGTTTTCTTGCTACGTTGGTTGAGCGAATCGTTCTACAGGCAGTCCTTGACTTACGACTGTAATGGAGCCCCCGATAAAGCGCGAGGCATCGGTTAAATGAGCTCCATCCCCTTTCTTGCCACCATTGTTAAGTGAATCACCGCAATTGTTCAAATCAATCTGGCTTCTCCCTTGCCGTTGCTTGTCGGACGCACCCATGGTCACAAGTATAAAGTGGTGGCCAAGCATCGGAATTTCGAGGACGCAATTAGGGGCAGGCTGCAAATGTCATAACTCTGAAACACACGGCTGCTGTAATTTTGGAATGGCCACTAAATGAACTATCTAAGTCAAGGACTACCTGTCATCAGTAAAAGTTGGCCAGTTTTAAATGAATCTGGGTTTCAACCCAGGTCAGAAAATGGGAACTGACATGATCCTGGGACGCTGCGGCTGTCATAAGTATGAGTCAGCTGCCAAGCCTCCAAACGGAAAGGATGGGATGCTGCAACTGTCGTGAGTGCAAATCATGCTCATAAGTCACAGTTTTCAGTGTCGCAACTTGGAATGGTCACTAAATGAACGGTTGTAAGTTGAGGACTACCTGTACAGAATTTGACACCAGCTGTAAAAGGGAGCAAAAATAGCATTTCGGTGGGAAGCCTTATTGGTTTCATGTTGAAGCTGTTGGGTAATATTTGTGACATTATATTCTGGGTTGTCGTTAAGAAGGAAATGCATTATGGATAGTGGAGTCCTCGCTGATCTCTGAGCTTGGCTGGTTTTTTTGAAGATGTTTCGTGACCAAACTAAGGAATATGATCAGTGCTAGAATGGAGAGGAAGAAGAGGAGGGAATGGGGTGGGGTGTCCTCTATTAGCTGGGAGGTTTTCTTGCAGACATCTCATGACCCAACTAGGGAACATCATCGGGGAGGGAGGGAGGAAGGGAGGAAGGAAAGGACGGCTGACTGATTGACTGACTGACTGTAGGGTCTTTGGTGCTCCCTGAGCTGGGTGTCTTTCTTGCAGACATCTCATGACCCAACTAGGGAATATCATCAGAAGAGTGAGGAGGGAAGGAAGAGGAGGACTGTGGGGTCCATGGTGCTCTGTGTACTTGGATGTTTTGTTTGGCTCACCTGGGGAATATCGTCAGTGCTGGAAGGGACTATATAAACAGCAAACCCCCTCTTTCTTTTTTAGCTGATGACACTATGTAGTTGGGTCATAAAATGTCTGCAAGGAAACTATCAAGCTCAGAGAGCATCAAGGGCCCCACAGTCATTGTCGCATTCTCCTCCTACTCTTCCTCTCCACAAACCCCACTCTCTTCTAGCACTGAATATGTTACCTAGTTGGGTCATGAACATCCGCAAGGAAACAGCCAAGCTCAGAGCACCAAGGACCCTACAATCTTCCTTGTTCTTCCTCTCTCTCCTCCTCCTCCCTTCTAGCACTGATGCTGTTCTCTAGTTGGGTCATGAAACGTCTGCAAGAAAACCATCAAGTTCAGAGAGCAATGAATCTTCCTCCTCCCTCTTCTCTTCCTCCTCTCCGCAAACCCCACTCCCTTCTACCATTGACAACGTTCCTCAGTAATAAAAGGTCCACAAGCCCACTCGGAGGCTTAAGAGAGCATCCCAATTCAACCATGAGGTACCTAACTGTTTTCAACATGCCTGCATGGATTTCACGATGGCCAATGCGTCCCTTTCCCTTTCTTTCCCTTTAGATCAACAGCGAAGAACACGTGGATGAAAACAACCCAGAGATCATCGCCTGGGACCGCATCATTCCTGACGATATTGCGCGGCAGGTCCAGCCGAAATTGGTTCCAGCCGAGAGCATCACCATGTGGATCGATCCTTTGGATGCAACTCAGGAATACACAGGTAACAATGACCAACTCTGAGAATAATATTTCTATCATGTCTCTTTCTCTTTTATCTATCTATATCTATCTTCTAAATATTATCTATCATGTCTGTCTATCATTTATCATTAAATATTTACTTATCTAAATACTATTTACTTCTCTATAATTTCTGTATCACTTATCTTCTAAATATTTGCTTATCTTTGACGTCTATCATTTATCATCTAAATATTATTTACTTATCTATGATGTCTGTATTATCTCTCTAATCTATCTCTCTATATTCTCAATATTATTTACTTATCTATTTATCATGTCTATATTATATTTATCTTCTAAATATTTATCATCTGTCTTTTATCATCTAAATATTATTTACGTCTCTATAATGTCTATCACTTATATTCTAAATATTATTTACTTATCTATTTATCATGTCTATCTTTACCTATATATCTATATCCATCCATCCATTAAACATTATCAATAATAATGAAAAACACTATCAAAACATTAAAGATTATCAATCATAGCAAAGAAAAAAGACAAGGTTCAAATTCCAAAACCCTCTGTTGCCAAGCCACATAACGACCAAGTGAATTTTGCCCTGTTTGATTATCTCCCTGGCCCGATAGGTTATTTTTTAAGGGAATCCCTGCAGTTGTGAAGTGAGTCACATGGTCATTAAGTGAATATATACACATACACATACGTACATTTCAGTTTATTGCTGTCTTAGACCAGAGACCAGAAGAAATAAAAACATTTGGTGAATCTCCAATTAAAAATTCTAGAGTAACTAATTTCAGAGCAAATTTACGATAAAATCCAGTCTGTCAATTCCTCTATAGTATAGTAAAATAACAATCTAGTAAGGTTTTTTATTATTATAAACATGCATGTTTTATGAACGTTGCATTAACTGGGTCAATTCTTTTTTAGGCAACAATAACTAGAATAGAGACAGGTATATGTAGTTCTAATCTTCCAATTTCCACAACTTCAACAGAACTGATCTCTTTTCATAATCAAATTCTCATTTTCCCATTAATTCATTTAAACATAAAGAACATTTCTTTGTGTCTTGTATTTATAATCCCTAAATACTATTATTAATATTTTCTAAGAATTATTCATAGTTCAACCATCGTTTCAATATTCCAAATGTGTAGGGTTAATAATAACGCTAAATATTAATGTTTAGTCAATCCCGAGGGAGTATCTCAAAATCCCACACAATTCTAGTCCTTGATTATTTTAAATCCATAACATATAACACGTTATTAAATATTAATAATACAGTTTAATTACCTAATCCTGATTCCCATATACAGTCTTCACTTATTTAGATTATGTTATTAAATTATATTTTCTATTAATGTACATACAACGGTTCCCCTGTCTATATATTCCCATTTTATTGAAATATTTTCTCATCCATCTTTTGATCTTTTTGAAATTCCATCATTTATTGATTTTTAAAAAATCAACCTTTTATCTCTCTCTTGGAGTCTTGTATTTCTCTCTCTCTCTCTCTTTTTGTACCTACTAATCTTCCCTTTCTGAGCACCTTTTATCTCTTTCTTCTGTTGTATTTGAACTCCCATCAACAAAACTTCTTTTTGATTTTTCTATTAAGGAGATTTTTTTCTCTATGCTATTATAAACTCTATTCTATTATAAACAATCCATGGGGGGACTTTCCTGTAGATGTTCGGTTAGTCACGTGGTTGTTCAGTGAATTTGCCTTGTCAGAAGGTCGCAAAAGGGGATCATACCACACACACACACACACACACACACGATATTGCAACCGTCCTAAAGAGCCTCTGAATTTTGCTCGTGCAACCACAGGGACGTCATATGGTCGAACAACCGGTCCTGGGTCGCTTTTTAATCAGGGCTGTGGCAAACTTCGAACAGTCACTAAGTTGGAACCGTGGTAAGCCGAGGACTTGCTGTAATTTTCTGTTTGTTTGTGTGTTTGTTTTTATGCTCGCTTTGTTTTTGCACCGACATGTGACGCAAGGGTTTTTTCTCTGCTTCCCCTCCAGAGAATCTTTCCCAGTACGTCACCACGATGGTGTGCGCGGCAGTGGATGGGAAACCAGTCGTCGGCGTCATTCATAAGCCATTTTCTGGATATACCGGTAATTGGCTTAAAAGTCTGTAAGAGATTTTCCATCATCCAGGTCAGGAGTCACCAACCTTTCGGACCTTAGGGACTACTAAATTCATCATTTTAAATCTTTTGACCCAAAAGTGGCACCAGGTTTTATTTGCGGGGGATGTCATCCACTGACTAACCTCACTTGTGCACATTGCCCTCCTGCCCCCCGGCCTCCTTTTCTCTGTCGGGGGCCTTTAGGAACTCCTCCTGCTGTGGCCAGCCAGGCTTTCCTGAAGGCCTCTGCAGCCTATAGGATCGATCCAGAGCTTTGTGATCAGCTCCTCAGGCCTTCAGGAAAGCCTTGCTGGCCTTGCTGGCTGCAGAAGAAATGGGCCGGCCAGGCTACAAGTGTCCAAAGGCAAATAGTAGGACAGCTACAATCATCCCCACCCTCGCTTAATTTTTACCTGTCTACTCCGGAGCGAATTGGATCTTAATTAGGGCTTATTTTGGGGGTAGGGCTTATATTAGGCGCACATGTAAAAATCAAGCTAGGACTTACTTTCAGGGTAGGTGGTATTTTCGGGGAAACAGTAATATGATCTGCCTAATGACCGGCTGGGTGGGTGTGACTAACTCGATGTCACTCATGTTAAGGGTGCCTCACTGTCCTCTACTGGCCCCTCCCAGTCTCTCCTCCCCTGCCAGTCTGGGCTCCTTAGGGCCCCAACACGAAGCAGCTGTAGGAGCTAAGCAGCCCTCATGAGAAAGAGTTGGCCAAACTGCTGGCTCAGTTCAAATTGGATCTGACTGAGAAGGAGGCTTAGCGGAAGCACCTCACTGAGGACTACAAGCCTTGGCTTTCCAAGCAGACATGCAGGAGTGCAAGGCTAGCTATTGGTGCCTGGAGGTTCTTCAGTGGGATGAGATGGTCAGCTGGTTCCAGGCCATGTTGCCGTCCCACTGGAACAAGGCGGTCCAACTCTTTGCCACCAGTGGCGCTTCTCTCCAGCCTTTGCCCAAAGCCCTTCCCCAGGGGGCTGAAGCAGACTCCCAAGTCAGAAGGGGAGGGGGAGGAGGAGAATGACTGTGGGGTCCTCGGTGCTCTCTGAGCTTGGTGGTGGTTTTGCAGACATTTCATGACCCAGCTAGGGAACATCTTCAATGCTAGAAAGGTCTTATTTTCGGCGAAACACAGTAGTACGAATGGTTCCTGTAGTCTCCAATTTCTTTTTCTCCATTCTTCCTCTCTCACCATTCCAAGGGTCTTCATCCCAATTTGGACAGCTAAAAAGTCTGTACAGATTTTCTGTCACCCAAGTCACAGTTGTCCCAAAGGTGCTTTTTTTTTTTCCTTTGAGGACATTTCACTGTCTCATCTGGTCAGAACTGAAGACACTTCTAGTGTCAGAGTTCCCGCAGTTACCCTAATTAATTCATGAACCTCGAGCCAAGCTTCAAAAGAATTCAAAAGATTTATTAGGAGCAGCATGCCGGCAGTCACCTAAATGAAGTCACCTGTGACCCTGTTTCCCCCTCTCTCCCCCCGGGTGTGTCATAAATCAGATTCTCCAATGAATGGCTGGGTGTCATCAATCACGTTCGCCAATGAAGGATTTTCGTGGGCAGAAGATCTGGTAGCTTAGGCTATAATCTTTGTAAGATAAGCGTGGAATGTACTTCTGGTTTTAAATTGCCGTATTGCTCCTTCAAATCCCCCACCCCCTCCTCCCCCACCCCCGCTTATGGCAACTCGAAAACAGGCATAGAAATGTTTTACTACTTTGACATCTTGGATGAGAAGCGAAATGTCCTTGAAGACAAAAATATAAGACCGTCTAGCGGCCTTCTCAGAAAAGGACCTTTGGGGACAGAAAGCAGGTTGGTTCTTTCAACACAGTGGGGTTTTTCCCAAGAGTTATGTCGGATAAGGGGGCACGAAAGCAGGCTTCCTCCATCTTGGCAAGACACACGGAGCTCAATTCCCAGTTTCAAAAGTGTTAAAAAAACACCCCAGTGGGGTATAATCCAGAACCTGCTTTATTAAACACGCTTGGATATTGTGCAGGCTGTTAGTTGAACAAACAATCAAAGAGAAGATTTGTAGCTCAGGGTTGAACTGTGTGGTCCTTGCTGCTTGCTCTCTTTGCAGACGTTTCAGGACCCAAAGGGGTAACATCCTCAGCGAGAGAAGGGAATGGGGTTTGCAGAATGGAGGAGGAGGAGGAAGACTGGGGTGGGGGTTTCCTCGGTGGTTCCTGAGCGGCGTAGCTTTCTTGCAGATGTTTCCACTAGGGAACAGCATCAGTGCTAGAAGGGAATAGAGGAGAAAGAGGAGGAGGAAGAAAAGGTGGAAGTTGAGAAAAAGAGAGGGGAGAAGAATAAGGAAGACTGCAGGGTCTTTGGGGCCCTCAGAGTTTTCTTGCAGATGATTCATGACCCAACTAGGGAACTATCAACTTGTAAAGCATTCTTGGCTTGCTCTCAAGTTGCCATAAGAAGGCGGGGTGGGTGGGTGGTGAGAACTAATGGAGCAATTAGGTTGCTATGACCAGAAGCCCATTCCACGCATCCCTTTCTCCAGATTGTATCCTGGGTCACCAGAGCCAGCTGGAGGGGCATGTTTTCTACGGCCCAGGGGAAGTGCTTCGGTTGGAGAATGTGATTTATGACACACCCTGGGAGGAGGAGGGAAACAGGGTCATAGGCGGGCAATAAATTATGTAGGCCAGAGCCAACTCCACATGGGAAAAGGGCTGACATGTTGCTCCTAATAAATAACTGGGTTTCTTTTGAAACTTGGCTCGAGGCTCGTGAATTAGTTAGGGCATCCCTGACAAGAACATCATCAGCGCTAGAAGTGAAGGGGTTTGGGGGGGGTGGATTGGGGGGTCCTTGATGCTCTTGTTTTCTTGCAGACGTTTCATGACCAAACTAGGTAACACCCATCAGTGTTAGAAGGGAGAGGGGTTTGAGAAAGGGGGAAGGAAGGGGGAGGAGGAAGAGGAAGAGGAGGATGACTTTTTGGTCTTTGATGCTCTCTGAGCTGGATGGATTTCTGGTAGGCAGATAAGTAGGTAGGTGGATATTCAGATAATATAGATAGATTTATAGATAGAGACAGAAATATAAATATTTAGATAATATATAGATTGATATAGATATATAGATCTTTACATAATAGAGTAGATATAAGACATAGAGAGATATAGAATAGATATGTAATATAAATGTAGCGATATGGATATAGATTTATAGATATATGGATGTAGATATTTAGATAATATATAGATATATAGAATATATACATAGGTATAAATAGATTTATGGATGTAGATATCCCATTTGAAAGCCATGATAACCAACACCCTCCACTGCTGATTTGCCATTTTCCAGCTTGGGCAATGGTCAATGGCGGCTCCAACGTTCAACCCCGCTCTTCCTACAACGAACGGACGCCGACCATCATCGTCTCGCGATCCCACGAAGGGCAAGTCAAGCAGATGGCATGGCAGAGCTTTGGCAACCAAACCGCCATCATTAAAGCTGGCGGAGCCGGTGAGTGAATTCGGGGTTGTTGTTGTCATGTTTGCACAGGTGGAAAATTTGTGAGACATTCAGGAAAACTCCCAATCTCTCTCTCTTGAAATTTTGGCCTAGTAAGGAATACGGATAGTTCTTTGACTTAATAACGGTTTGGGTAGTGACTGTTGAAAGTTAATGATGGGCCTGGGAAAAAAGTGACTTTTTGACTGTTGTTCAGGCTGGCGAGCATTGAAGCCTCCCTCCACGGTCACATGATCAAATTTGGAGGCTTGGCAACTGACTCATATTTATGACGGTCACAGCATCCCAGGATTCACGTGATCCCCTCTTGTGATCTTCCGACAAGCAAGGAAACCAGATTAATTTAACAACTGTGTGACATAGGGAACAACGGCAGTGATTGAGACTCTACAAAAAGTGCAGAGAAGAGCAACCAGGATGATGAGGGAACTGGAGACTAAAACATTTGAAGAACGGTTGCAGGAACTGGGCCTGGCTAGTCTAGGGAAGAGAAGGACCAGGGGAGACAGGAGAGCAGCCTTCCAATATTTGAGGGGTTGCCACAGGGAGGAGGAAGAAGGGGGTGTCAAGATATTTTCCAAAGCACCCAAAGGCCAGTCAAGGAGAGATTCAACCTGGAAATAAGGAGAAACTTTCTGACAGTGAGAACAATCAACCCAGGGAACAGAAGTTGCCCTCAGAAGTTGTGGGAGCTTCATCACTGGAGGCTTCCAAGAAGAGATTGGACTCCATCTGTTAGAAATGGTGTAAGGTCTCCTGCTTGGGCAGGGGGTTGGACTAGATGACCTTCCAACTCTGATTATCTGTTATCTGATTCACTTACCAGCTGGCGCCCAAAAGGCTGTCAAGGGGAGCAAAACTCACTCAGCCAAGGTCTCCTTAGCAGCGGAAATTTTGGGCTTACTTGAGGTTGTAAAATGAGGACTGTCTGAAATACCTCGTATTTCCCTGAAAATAAGACTGGGTCTTATATTTTTTTTGCTACAAAAGATGCATTTTGGGGAAATATGGTACTAAATGCACCTGTCTGGCTGACAATCTTAATTGGGGCTTATTTTCAGGGTAGGGTTAGGGTTTATATCATGACCATCCTTTTATATCAGGGTTTATATCAGGGTAGGGCTTATATCATGACCATCCTGAAAAGTGCTAGGGCTTATTTTCCATTTGGGTCTTGTTTTTGGTGAACAAGGTAGCTCCTGAGAGAGATGAATTAAGTCCGTCACACCTTCAGCTCGCCACTCAGGAGTGCCTGGATACCCCAGGTTACAGGAAGTCCTGAGCTTACAACCGTTTGGTTTAGTGACACTCAAATGTTACGATGGCCCTGGGGAAAAATAGTGACTTGGGACCCTTTTTCACCCTTAACGATCATCGCAGCATCCCTGAGGTCACCTGACTAAGATTCAGATGGATAAACAAAGTCAAGGGGGAAGCCCAGGTTCGCTTAACAACCGGGTTACTCACTGAACGACTGCAGGGACATTCCTTTAACAACTCTGCCCAGAAAGGATCTAAACTGGGGCAGAATTCCCTTAAGAAATGTCTCACTTAGCAATCTAAATTTAGGGCTCAAATGGTGGCCGTAAGTCGAGCATTAACCAGCGCCGACTTAACTGGGTGAGTCACTTAACAACCGTGGCTAGAAAGGTCGTAAAACGGGACGAAACTCCCTTAACAAATGTCTTGCTTAAGAACAGACATTTGAAACTCCATTGTGGTTGTAATGGGCCCCCAATGGACCCCAAAATTTAGGTTGCTAAGCCAGACATGTCTGAAGTGACTTTTGCTCCGTCTCATGACCTTTATGGCAAATGTTTTTCAGTGAATCGCTTGCAGTTGTTAAGTTAGCTGCATGGACATTAAGCAAATCTGGCTTTTCCCCATTGACTTTGTCTGGCCGAAGATCACTAAATGGGGTTGTGTGACCCCCCCTCCCCCCCAGAATGCTGCCACCATTGTAAATATGAGTCAGTTGCCAAGGGGTCAGAGTGTAAGTTGTGTGACCCTAGGGATGCCGTGATGGTCATAAGTGTGAGAAATGGTCATAAATGTGAGAAATGGTCATAAGTCCCTTTTTTCAGCAACACAGTCCCCTTGAGCTGTCATTAAGTGAACTTTTCTAATGGGAGAACTAGCTGTCTATTGCTAACACTCCAAAATAGGACTTTCCTTCCAATTTTTTAATCTCTCTCTTTTTACAATTTTTCTTTCTTTTCCGCCCAGGGTATAAAGTCTTATCTCTCCTCAACGTGCCCGACGTGAACCAGGAGAAAGCGGACGTCTACATCCATGTCACCTTCATCAAGAAATGGGACATTTGCGCCGGCAACGCCATGCTGAAGGCCCTGGGCGGACGCATGACCACCTTAGCCGGGGAGGACATCACTTACACGGGCTCTGACGGTAACGAAGACGGCCTGATCGCCAGCATCAGAATGAACCACCAAGCCCTGGTTGAAAAACTCCCCGTCCTCGCCAAAACCTCCCGAAATTGAAACACTGGGGAAGCCCGTGCGAGTTGTTTAAAATGGGGAGAATGAAAAAAAAAAAAAGGCCCCGTGCAAGCTACTTCAAAAGAATCCGGTGGAAAAGAGGAGGATGGAAAGGGAGAGGGCTTGTTTGAGGACCGGAATCTCGCCACGGCAGCGTTTGGAGAAGACAATTGGAGCGCGGGAGGGATGGGCTTCGGAGTCAAGCTTCTTTCCTTTTCAATTTTGAGATGGTTCTCGAAAAATCGGGAGCGGCTCCTTTTGTCGGAAATGAAATCTGTGAATTTCTTCGTCACGTCGGGAAAGACCCACATCCGACCGATCGATATTCTCTTTTTGGGGGTGGGGGGGAGGGAGGAAGGGGGGATATGATTCGATTTCCTCCCAATGGATGGTCCTAACTAAAACGATGATCGGAAGAAACCTGATTTTTATGTTTACTTGAAAATGCAAACCAGCGGTGTGCGGAGGAAGGTTTCTCTCTCTCTCTCTCCCCCTCTCTCCCTCCCCCACTCTCTGGATTTTAATTATTTTTATGATGAGAACAATGCTTTCTTTCCCCCGCGTGTTCCGAAGAACGTGGGTGTTGCCCCTGTGCTGTTCCGACTACTGAATATTATTGCCGCGATAAACCCTTGTGAGGCCCAGAAATGCTTTTTTTTTTCATGAGCGTCTGATGTATCTCACGCCTTTGATCGTTCATTCAGCTCTTTAAGCAAAGGATGCTCTGTGTGCGTGTGTGTGTGCGCGTGTGCGTAATCAATCATTTCATATTTTTATATATAATTTCAAATTATATATAACCAAATGATCATACATATATGCGTGTGCACACACATGCTACATTACACACACACACACACACACACACACACACACACACAGAGTGTTTTCCCAAAAAGAAGACCCTGTCTATATTTTCTTTTTCCACCCAAAAAGGCAACAGGTCTTATTTTCAGGGGATGTTATCCATTGACTAACCTCACTTGTGCGTGTCGCCCCTGGCCTCCTTCCAGAATTCATTCACCTGCAGCTGGCAAGGCTTTCCTGAAGGCTTCTGGAGCGGATAGGATCGATCCGGAGCTTTGGTATCCGCCCCAGAGGCCTTCAGGAAAGCTTTGCCAGCCTTACTGGCTGCAGAAGAAATGGGCTGGCCAGGCAGGTGTAGGGGTGTGCGAGGCCTGGCTACACCTGTCCAAAGGTAAGGAGTAGGGCAGCTCCACCTCCCGTCTCATTCCCATCCTAGCTTAATTTTTACCCATCCATTCTGGAGTGGGCAGGATCTTAATTAGGGCTTATTTTGGTGGGATGGGGCTTATATTGGGTGTGCGTGTAAAAGTCAAGTTAAGACTTTCAGAATAGGTTTTATTTTTGGGGAAACCGTGTGTGTGTGTGTGTGTGTGTGTGTATACACACTAGCTCAATGCCCGTGCCTCTGCCTACCAGCATCCATTGGTATTTATCTGACTATCGTCTGTCAGTGTATGAGAGAGTTGAGGGCTGTTTGGAAACTGAAACACTATTTGCTGTGTTAGTAAGAAACAGCAAGGAGCCTGGGCGTGGCTTAGCTCAACTGTTCTGTACTATGAAACTTCCGCTTGTGTTTTGCATTTGGAAGAGATTTCAGGTGGGGAGGGGGAGTTGAACTCCTTAGCACATCAGAGCATGTTAATAACAATAACAGCAACAATAACAAAACAACAACAACAATAATAATGGCAAGCCTAATGCTCTGATGGTCATTTTGAAAAACCTTTTCTTAGTACCTAGAAGCCAAAAATAATATACGTGCAAGTTTGTAGGCTTTATTGTTCAGGAGATTTTGGGATGATGCGTGAGGGCATTTCACTTTTACACGCACGCGCGCACACACACACACGCACACACACACACACAAAGAACTATGGCCTGACAGGTCATAAAATGAGGCACAACTTATTCAAAGAATATCTCGCTTATCTATGGATATTTTGGGGCTCCTTTCAGTTTGTAAGTTGAGGACCTCCTGTATTCTTGATTGCTGATTGGCCAAGTGTGATTGGATACACAAGAAATTTATTTGCCATGGGCAAATAGGCGGCAATATAAATTGGATAAATGAAATAACAAATAAACCGGTTACCAGAGTTTGAAACACTTTAAAACGTACCAATTAAAACAATACCGATTAAAACTTTATTGCTCAGTTTTTAAAAGTTTGATTTTTTTTCAAGAAAAAAATGGAAAGAATTTCAAAATAGAAATGTTCAATTGTTTCCCGCCCAAAAATCCAAGTTCAAAATTTCAGAAGGTTCAAAATGAAGGCCCCCCCATATCTCCCAGAGACCCTCCTATGCTGATGGGCCTGGCCAGGATGCTCGACTTGCAATGATTCATTTAGCAACCGTACCATGGACCGTAGTTCACACTTAACGACTGTCGGACTATCCCTGCCCTGTGGTCACATTACCCAATCTAGACGCTTTGGCAACTAGTTTGTATTTATGACGGTCACAAGTATTTTTTGTGACCTGGATCAGCTGAGTCTGGGAAAGCCAGATTTGCTTAATGACTGTGTTATAGGTAGTCCTCGATATAGCGGCAGCCTGCTTATGACCATTCCAAATTGTAAGGGACACGGGAAAGTGACTTAAGACCATTCACACTTAACGACCATGAGATCAAAATTCAGACAGTTGGCCAAGTGACTCGTATTTACAATGGTCCCAGATCCCTTTTGGGATCTTCTGATGAGTAAAGTCAATGAGTGCGCCAGATTCACTTAACGACCATTTGATTAGCAACAGCAGTGATTCCCTTAATGGTGGTTGTAAAATGGGGCAAACTCCCCTAAAGGATCAGAAATTGGGTGCTCCCTTGCAATCAGAAGTCGAGGACTATCTGTCTCTGTGTTTGCTTATATGAATAATAACTCAAAACAATATAGATTCCTTTAATTTAAATTGTACCGGGAAGAGCAGCGTGCGCGCGCTCCTCTAATTTTGCCTATCTATAATCTCGGGGTAGGGCGTGGCCTTGCATCTCACGTTGCCTGCCGCAAAGGGCCTTCCCTATCTCCTCCCTCTAATCTCGTTCCCAGGATGAGCCCATCTCACTGGCTTATCTCTATATCATCGGTGGGTGTATCCCCGCCTCTCCCATTGGCTCCCCTCCACGGGCCTTCCCTAGCTCCGCCCTCTAAACTGATTCACAAGAGGAACCCCTCTCATTTGTCTATCTCTATAGACAACGGGGAGGCGTAGCTCCCCTTCTTCCCATTGGCTCCCCGCAACGGGACCTCCCCCTTCCTTAGCTTCTCCTTCTGGTTTTGTAAATAGGAGGCGTTCTTCTCAGTTTGCCTATCCCTATAGCCTATTGGCTGGCCAGAACACTTCTTCCTCTTTGTCCTCCTCCCCCCATGGTCCTTCCTGGAGTTCCGTGCAAACAGGAAGAGCCTCTCTCTCTTGCTCGCTCGCTCGCTCTCTCGCCTCGAGGCCTTCCCGCTGATTGGTCGGAGTCCTCGCCGAGCGTGGGAAGCGGGCCGTTTTCCCATTGGCGGGCGCCCCTTTTGGCGGGAGGAGGACGTGCTCGGTTGGTGGGCGGGGCCCGGCGAGAGGCGGTAAGGAAGGGGTTGCCCGGGGGGTCTTCGTCTCATTCAAGTTTGGTTTGCTCGACGGTGGCCGGAGAGGGACGTTTACCTCATGGAGCCCGCCGCCAGCCGCCATCACTCGCACCGCCGCCGTTTGCTCCTCGGGGAGGCCGAGAGTCCCCTCACCCGCCGGAAAAGCCTCGACACTGCTGGGTAAGCCGACTGAGGGGAGCCCGGCACGATTCTGAGCCCGAGGAGATCGTTGGAAGCCTTGAACCGTCTTCCATTGTGTGTGTATGTTGCGGGGAAGGTGTTCGCGTTCCCTCATCCCCAACCGCCGGCGGGACTGGGATATGTAGTCCTGCGAGGAACCTAAGCCTACATTTCCCCCCCACCCCACCCGCGTCAACTCGCTCTACCTTGCCCGTCACGGAATGGCGAAGGAACGTCCTCGAGGGCATCTAGTCGAGCCCCACTCTGGGCTGTTACGGAGGAAAGAAGACGAAGGGAACGGCATTTCGATTGATACGTTTGTTTGTGTATATGCATAATATATCTGAGGTGCATGTATATGTTTGACGTGTGTGTGTATATATAAATATGTGTGTGTATAAATGTGTGCAGGTTGTGTAAATGGATGGAGGTGTATATGAATGTGTGTGTAGGTTGTATGTATGTGTGTAGGTAATGTGTATATTTGTGTGCATGAATGCATGTATATGTGTGGTTCTGTATATAAATGTGTGTGTATCTGTTGGTTGTGTATATGTGTGCATGAGTATATATGAGTGTGTATGTAGATTGTGTGTGTAGATGTACATTTGTGTTGAATGTGTGTAGATTGTGGATGTGTATATAAATGTGTGTTTATATCTGTTGCTTGTGTATGTGTGAATGTCTGTAGGTCGAAGATATGTGTATATGCAGATTGTGTATCTGCATGTCTATATAAGTGTGTATATATGAGCATGTTTGTATAGATTGTGGATGTGTGTGTGTATATGTATATTTGTGTTGATGAATGTAGATTGTGGGTATGTGTATATAAATGTATACGTATGTGTTGGTTGTGGATATGTATGAATGTGTGCAGGTTGGGGATGTGTGGATATGTGCAGATTATGTATCCTGGATGTCTATATATATGAGCATTGTACATAATGTGTGTGTGTGTATTTGTATGGATGAATGTGTGGATAAATGTCTGCATAGGTTGTGGATGTGTGTATATTTGAATGTGTAGATTGTGGAAATGTGTGTATGTGTACATATGAGTGTATATGCATATATGTGTGTGTGTGTGTGCGTGTGTCTGAGTATATACATAATTTGTGTGTATGTATATGCAGGTGTGGGTTTATATATGTGTGTATGCACACATATATACGTGTGTGTGTATAAAAACGTTAACAAAACCCTTCTTGCCCGGTGGTTCGACCTTCTCTGCGCACAAACATGGTTGTAGCTTTTTCTGTAGGAGCATCTCCCCACCCCCAGCTTTATTTAATTCTTCTTTAATTGAATTTATTTCATTCTGATTTACTTTATTTATTACAAGGCAAAAGCTCACAGCCCCTCCTTTGCATCTTTTGCAGCTCAACCGAATCCTGTGTGCAGAGGTTGAAAGCCAAGAACGCCCCTATGAAGAGGACGTCGTCTTCAGATTCTACGGATTCAGGTTTGCGAGAGAGTTTGCCAGCCTCTGGCTGTGGATGATGGTGCTTGAAATCCCTGAGCTTCATCTTATCCCGACTGGATAGATTCTCCTGAAATGCTCCCTGGACCTTTCTGCCAACAATTGGAGCCAAGGAGCCATTTGCATTTAGGAGTTTTAACTGGTCTGACACTAGAATTATTATTTTTTGTATAAAGTTTTTATTTTTATTTTTGACCATAGATCAATATAATTTCATGGGCAGTGTGGTGTCTGAGTGTCTTTCATTTTGATGCAAAAGCAATATTGATACGATAAGCATTACTAGATTAATCCGACTTACATGGTTTAATGTTATACATAACTATCAGCGCATAATCCTTCATTTTTCAATTATTCAATATTTGCTACATTCTTCTAATAGTAATAGCATTATTTTTGAGCATACCTAATAACATCCTGTTTCAAACTCTGCTCTTAACCTCTAATATTCACTTTAAACGTGTTAAAATAAAAATATATATAACAATATTCCCCCTATTTCTAAACTTTTTATCTATTCTAATTTTTAATATGGCCAATCTCGTTTTTGTTTTTAAGAAAAAATCATTTCTATTCATTAGAATTATGAATGGAGCTCAAACCTCATCATCAAATTTGATCTTAGAATAGAACAGAATTCTTTATTGGGCAAGTGTGATTGGACCCACAAGGAATTTGTCTTTGTTGCATATGCTCTGAATGTACATAAAAAGAAAAAGTACGTTCATCAAGAAGCATGTTGTGTTCCTCAGCTAAAATGTAATGAGGAAAGTTATCTTCTTTCCTAGCACCATATACTCAAATTGTAGCCTTTTAAGTTTAAAAGAAAATGGGGGGGGGGGGGCTTTCTGATTTTTCTCTGTTCCTGACACAGCACTAATCTGGCATACTTACCAGCTCTGTGAATTGATTCTGCTTTCCTCCAACAGTTGTAATATGCAAGAAACATATCAAGAATGTGGTTAATTTATTCTGCATAAACAATTTATTGTGCATTTATCCTAATAAATAAAATAAATTGATTTATTCTTTTCTCTATTTGCAACAGGCAACCAACATACTTTTATTGATCTATTTTATTTTTTAAATCCCCTGCAAAGGCTGCTGCATGGATTCCCCTGGCCTGCTTGGCATGACCGACCTTGAAGAAAGGTAGGCGATAACGATGCTAATGTGGCAAAGTATTAGTTTCAAAGGACCTGGGAGGTCAGCAGGAAAGAGGCAGGCTGAAGAGCCCTTTGTTAAGCAGGAAATCTGCTTACAGTTCAAAGCTGGGAGGCTTAAGTAGCTGAGGGCGGAGGGCCAATTCCTCAGAGCTGTTCTTCAGAGTTTCTTTTTAAAAGGGGAATTTTCTGTTACTGATATTCCCGCCCCCGCCCAGGTCCTGCTAGGCTTTCCTCCTGCTCTTTTCCCACAATAAAGGGTGTGGGGGGTGGGTGAGAATTAACAGAATGACAGAGTTGGAAGGGACCTTGGAGGTCATCTATCCCAACTCTCTGCTCAGGCAAGAAACAGAAAAGCCAATGGAGACACCTCCGGACAGCACTGGCTCTTCAGCTTTATAACAAAGATGAGCACCAGCCCCCTAGAGCCGGAGGGGGGGATTTTTTTACCGTAAGAGAGATGTCGATGGATAGATAATTACTTGATAGAAATGGATGGAGGGATTAGATTGAAGGCTTTACAAAAAGTGAACTGGAACAAGAAGTGCTTTGCCTGTGTATCAGGACAAATAACCGTGGGTCAGGTGAAGGTGTAATGATGTCCCCCTGTCTGGTTTGGGAGAGCTTAGCATTTTTTGGCTGACTGGATTAAGGTAAAGGATTAAGGTAAAGGTTTCCCACATACCTGCTAGGCTTTTCCGGCTCTAGGATGGGATTGGATTAGTGCGGTGAAAAATTAAGAATTGTTAACACACACACACACCCTTTCTAAAAACTTTTGATGTTGGCAATGGGGCTTTTATTTCAAGGTCATGCCCTTTCTCCTTTTGCAGCTTTCGCCTGCCCATGAGAAGGATGTACTCCCTCCCGGTAAGTTTGGCTGAGGAACCACGGGTCTCTTGTGTTGGTGCTACTTCTCCCTTTTCTAAATGTGGGGTTCCCCCCAAAATATATGTTTTATTATTTACATATTAATATATTGAATACCATGTAATTGGCCATGGCATTCCAATTGTCATAAAACAAGTAAAAAGCCACAGTTACATATATGCAAATGTTCTCATACATAATTTTCATACAAAAATTTCTGACCGTCATACAACATGTCAACTCCTCTTATCGTTCCAATACTTGCATTCCCCTGTCAATAATACAAACGGTGTCTCTTTCCAGGACCCCCTCGGTTCATTCTTTTACCTTCCAACTTCTCCCTCCTGTTTCTAACCATTGATAAAACCTATTCCATGTGAAATTGTATTCTGTATCTGCTTTATCTATTATTTTTACGTGCTAAATGTAGTTTTGAATTAACTCCAGACTTGGCTGGGATTACAGGTCTTGGAAATAAAAGCTTAGAAAAATCCCTTTATCTGCCTCTCAGCAGGTCTAGAATGCTTAAAATTTGAGCACCAAAGTGGTTGGTTTTTTGTTTTTGTTTTTGCATAGTGGGGGAGGGGGCAGGGAGGGTTCCTGAAACGTGGTAAGTTGGTTGACAATAACAAAAGTTGGAAGGGACCTTGGAGGTCATCTAGTCCACCCCCCTGCTCAGGCAGGAGGCCCTCCTCCTCGTCCTCATAAACAGAAATGAAAGGGACCTTGGAGGTCATCTAGTTTAACCCCTGCTCAGGCAGGAGACCCTTCTCTGAATAACAGATGAAAGGGAGCTTGGAGGTCATCTAGTCCAACCCCTGCTCATGCAGGAGACCTTCCTCGTCCTCATCCTCATAACAAATGAAAGGGACCTTGGAGGTCACTTAGTCTCCCTGCTCAGGCAGGAGAGCATTCTCCCCTCTCCTCCTCTTCCTAATAACAGAGATGAAAGGGACTTTGGAGGTCATTTAGTCCCACCCCTTTGCTCAGGCAGGAGAGCCCGCCCTATTTCAGATATGCAATCTACTGTTTTAATTTCAAACATTTAGTATCTGATCGGTCTGAAATCCCACCTCTGTCGCTTCAAGTCAGGGTTACCCACGTCCTTCTATGAATCTCCGCATTGCCTCATCACACACAATGCATTCAATTTAATTTTTATTTTCTCATTTGTGTGTATGTGTTTAAAAACTAAGCTTCCCCTGCGTGACTGGGATTGCTTTTCTCCATCTTTTTAAAAAAATATTATTGTTATTCATCGCACAGTCAGCCAGATGTTCAGACTGGGGTTTGGCATTTTTCTCTCCCTATCAAGTCCTTCCCAAGGACCTGAGATAGGTAGGTCTGGATGTTTGATGGTGTTACAGATATTGTCGCAGGATGGAAGCTGTTCCGGGTCGAGCTGCCTTCTGCAATTGACCGATGGCAAATTTGTCAATGCCAATGACGATGTCCAAATGGTGCTCCAGTTATTTTGGGACTGCGCCTAAGGCGCCTGTGACTATTGGTAGTACCCTTGCTTGTCTTTGCCATAGTCGTTCTATTTTTATTTTTATTATTATTGTTATAGTTAATCTTTGGTGAGATTCACAGCCTTTGGGACTGGTTGGTAGCTCAACAGCTCAGGTCCTAACCAAGAACCTAGGAACTGTTAAGGTAGCATTGGAGGGTATAAGTTGTTCCAAGTAGGGTGGTTTTTTTTGTAGAATCAAGCCTGATAAATTATTATTAATTATTATTATTGTTGTTGTTAGCACGGCCTTCTGGGTTGCAGCCCCGCACTGAAGAGGAACCACTCGGCCTGCCCGGATTGGGACGTTTTCCAAGCCCTTGCACCCGAGGAAAACAAAGAGAACGTGAGTTGGGTTTTTTCAGCTATTCCTGCAGAGAAAGAGACAGCCATGTATTCAGCATCAGGTGTTCTGATATAAGATTGCCTCCAAAGGTTTTTAATTCAGGGTTTTTTTTTTGTCTTGGTGGGATTTAGCCGAGATCTCTTCTGAAAACCCAACCTGGCTAGTTTTGCTTTGTTCAAATTTGGCATGTTGGACTGTATACCGTGTTTTCCCGAAAATAAGACTCTGTCTTATATATGTTTTGCCAGCACAAAAAGGCACCAGGTTTTATTTTCGGGGGACGTTAACCACTGACTAACCTCACTTGTGTGCTTCACCCCCGGCCTCCTCCTTCGCTATCAGAGGCCTTCAGGAACTACTACTTCTGCGGCCAGCAAGGCTTTCCTGAGGGCCTCTGCAGCCAATAACCGAGCTCCAGATCGATCCAGAGCTTCTCTGTTCTCAGCTGCAGAGGCCTTCAGGAAAGCCTGGCCAGCCTTGCCGGCTGTAGAAGAAATGGGCCGGCCAGGCAGGTGTTGGGGTGTGTGAGGCCTGGCTACACCTGTCCAAAGGTAAGCAGTAGGGCAGCACCTCCCCCATCCCCACCCTAGCTTAATTTTTACCCATCCACTCCGGAGTGGGCGGGATCTTAATTAGGGCTTATTTGGGGGGAGGTAGGGCTTATATTGGGCACATGTGTAAAAAATCAAGCTGGGACTTTAGTTTCAGGGTAGGTTGTATTTTCAAAGAAACAGGGTAGTTCAGAAACATCTTGAGGGTAGAGTTGGAAAGGACTTGGGAGGTCTTGTAGCCCAACCCCCTGCCCAGGCAGGAAACCCTCTACCCTCTACTCAGACCAGTGGTTGTCTACTCTCTTCCTTAAAAAAGACCTCCAATGAGGAAGCACCCACCATTTCTGCAGGCAAGTTGTTCCGCTGGCTAATTGTTCTCACTGTCAGGAAATTTCTCTTTGGTTCCAGGCTGCTTCTCTCCATCATGAGTTTCTGTCCGTTGCTGCTTCTCCTGCCTTCAGGGGCTTTGGAGAATGGCTTGACCCCCCTCTTCTTTGGGGCAGCCCCTTAAATATTGGAAGACTGCTATCCTGTCCCCCCTAAAAGTCCTCCTTTCTATTGAAGTAGACCTACCCAATTCCTGCAACCGCTCTTCGTATGCTTTAGCCTCCAGCCCCCCAATCCTCTTTGTTGCCCTCCTCTGCGCTCTTTCCAGAGTCTCAACCTCTTGGGGGTTTATGGCAAGCAAACTGGATATAATTTTCCAAGTTTGGTCTTACCAAGGTATTATAAAGCGCTCCCAGCACTTCACATGATCTTGAATCTGTCCCTCTGTTAATGCAGCCGAGGATTGTGTTAGCCTTCTTTGGCTGCTGCAACACACAGCGGTTGTTGCCCGGACTCCAAATTCCCTCTCCCGGTTCCTCCTTTTGAGCCAGGTGCCAGCTATCCCATCCCTGCTCATTCGGGGGTTTTTTTTTTCTTGCCCAAATGTTAGGACCTTGTACTTATATATATGTACATATATGCACCCAAACTAGACGGGGTTGTTTCTCTGTGCCATGTGCGTGTATACATAATTTGGTATTGATCTAGTCATGCTTATGTAGTCTAAAATTAGACCGTATGCAGTGAAATATCATTATTAATGTATGCCAGTTACTGTACATTCAAAGGGACAATAAAGCTATTCCATTCCATTCTATATTCTATTCTATTCTATATTTACTATTCCATTTCATTAATATTCTATTCCATTAATATTCTGTTCTATTAATATTCCATTCCATTCCATTAATATTTTTTCTATTAATATTCCATTCTATTGTATTCTAATTCTAATTCTGTATTTACTATTCTATTCCATTCCATTCCATTAATATTCTATTCCGTTAATCTTCTATTCATTCTTTTCTGTTCTATTTTATTTAATTCTAGTTTTAATTCTATATTTACTATTCTATTCCATTAGTATTCTATTCCATTCATGTATTTTTTAAATATTCTATTCTATTAATATTCTATTCTGTTCCATTTACTATCCTATATTTACTATTCCATTCCATTAATATTCTGTTCTATTTATATTCCATTCCATTCCGTATTCCACTTACTATTCCATTCCATTCCATTCCATTAATATTCTATTCCATATTCCATATTCCATTCCTTATTTCCCCCCACCCACCCTTGAATTTCATTTTGCGAGATGGGGCCCAGTGTTCAAATCTGCCAAATGCCGGGCACTCATGAAACCATCTTCTCTCTCCTAACTTGGACTGTTTTATTTTACTTCGCCATCCACACTCCGTGAAGATAAATAGAAGAATTCCTTTGTCTGTGGATCATTTTAAAAACAAAAACATGTCGTTTCCCCCTCTTTTTTTTTTTTTTTCTTACCTCCCAAGGAGCACTTTGAGTTCAAGAAACCAACCCGCCCTGCCTCTCGTGGCTCTTTGCACTTTTCTTCTCCGGACGACGAAAAAGACCCTTTGGAAGCGGAGCAGGACTTGAACACAGCACTTACGGTATTGATTGAGAGAACCTCCGGCGGGCTGTCCCAGAAAGAAAGGGACGGTGGTGGGCAGTGGAGATAGGTAACGAGGGGTTGTTCTCGACTTACAACCATTCGTTTAGTGCCCGTTCAAAGTTACACCGGGAACTGGGGAGGGAAAAGGGGACTTAGGACCCATTTTCCCACTTAATGACCTTTGTAGCAGCCCCACAACCACGGGATGCAAAATGCAACGCTTGGCAGCCGGTTCGTACACATGCACACCTGTACACAATCAGCACACACAATTACACACACACACACACACACACACACTTTCATGCACCCAAATACACACATAGACTTAAACAATCTACATATACGTATACATACATACACACTCATGTATCCACATATCCACATATATAAACACACACACACACACCAGAGGTGGGTCTTCAGCAGGTTCTGACCAGTTCTGGAGAACCGGTAGTGGACATCGTGAGTAGTTTGGAGAAATGGCAAATCCCACCTTCTGACTAGAGTTTTTACAGTATTCTTCCCCTGCCACGCCCACCAAGCCACGCCCACAGAAATGGTAGTAAAAAAAAATTGAATCCCACCACTGACACACACTTATATACAGACACAATCTACACACGCACGTGCACACACCTCCACACTCACACTGCACCTCTGTATGGTTTGCCAATTGCACCGTGCCAGATCGGACAGCCACTCCAGAGGGTGAATGTCGTTGCCCAGAGGATCCTGGGTTGCCCTCTCCCCTCTTTGGAAGAGCTTTATAGCTCCCGCTGCCTTAAGAAAGTTCAAAACATTCTCAAAGATCCATCTCATCCTGGGAACACCCCCCCTTTTTTTTGAACTATTACCATCTGGCAGGCAGTACAGGTTAATAATAAAAACAAGGACAAACAGGCTGAAAAAAAGCTTCTATCCCAGGACAGGAGCTCTTTTGAATTCTACTGTATAGTGCAATATTAATGCAACTTCAGACTTTTCAGTTCAATGTGTGGAGGGTGAAGGATGTGTGTTTGTGTTTATTTTCGTGTTCATGATGTCCACTGAAGATGGTGTTTGATTTCGTTGTACGAGGTGCAAGGACAATAAAAGTAAACTAAATATACACGGGTGGGCTTCAAAAAATTTAACAACCGGTTCTCTGCTGGGTGGGCATGGCCATGGTGGGTGTGGCCTTGTCGGCCTCTTTCACCATGGTGGGGGGAGGGGTTCGCCCTCCCTGGAGCCCAGAGGTTTTCCTTGAGCCTCCGGGAGGACAAAAACGGCCTCCCAGGGCTCTGGAGGCTGGAAATGGGCCTGTTTCCAGCATTCTGGAGCCTCTGGGTGGCCTGTTTTTCACCCTGCACTTCCCTGGGAATGCAAACGGACCCCGTGGGGGGCTCCTGGGAGGCGGGGCCAGCCAGGGGTGGGATTTGCTGGTTCACTGAACGGGCCCTTAAATTAACTACCGTTTCACCCAAACCGGGGTGAACCAAGTATCAGCCCGTCCCCTGCATACGCACAACCTACACACACAGATAGATAATCAGATACATTTCCACACAACCACAATCGACACACACAAACACACTCATAGATATACAGACATACTTATCAAAAAAAAATGTGAATTATGACGTCCTTCACACTTATGACCGTTGCAGAGTCCCCGTCATCACGGGATCAAAATTCAGACTCTCAGCCACTGACTTGTATTTATGATGGTTGCAGCCTCCCGGGGTCAATAGATCCCCTTTTTGCGACCTTCCTATGAGCAGTGTTCCGATTGACCTTACCATCCAACCACTGCGGTGATTCACTTAACGACGGTGGCAAAGAAGCTTGTAAAACAGGGCAAAAAATTTCACCGAACATCTATCTCACTTGGCAGCATCAATTTGGGGCCCAAGTTTGGTTGTACGTCTGGGACTACCTACTTAAATTTCAATTAAATGTCTCTTTAAAAAATATATATATATCAAAATGTGACTGTTTCTCCATGAAAATATCCTTTGCTTTAGTTCTCCGGTGGTCACAATGGTAAAAACCATCCCAGAGTGGAGATCCCAGCATTCCCATGCCGGCTGTCCCGACAGATCGCTGATACGCATAACGACGACGGCTTTTTAGAGATGATGGATGGGCCTGATAGCACTGTAAGTGTGGTGTTGTAGTTTAGTTCTTGGTAGGGTTTAGTTAGTTTTGGTGCTGGTGTAAGCACAGTGCGGCTAGCGTCTTCCAAAGGACCTTGGAGGTCTTCTTGTCCATCTCCCTGGTCTTTCGTTTTATATTTCTCTCTCTCTGTGTGTGTGTGTGTGTGTGTGTGTACGCACATATATAGAGAAAGAGGGGGATGGACTAGAAGACCTCCAAGGTCCCTTCCATATTCTATTCTATTCCTTATTCTATTCTATATTTTATATTCTATTCATTATAGGAAGCCTTGGTGGCATAGTGGTTAGGGTGCAGTACTGTAGGCTATTTCTGCTGACTGTCAGCTGCCTGCAATTTGGCAGATCGAATCCCACCAGGCTCAAGGTTGACTCAGCCTTCCGTCCTTCCGAGGTGGGTCAAATGAGGACCCAGATTGTTGGGGGCAAAGGGCTGACTCTGTAAAACCGCTTAGAGGGGGCCTGTGAAAGCACCCTGTGAAGCGGTATGTAAGTCTAAGTGCTATTGATATCTTCCTTCCTTCCTTCCTTCCTTCCTTCCTTCCATCCATTCTATTCTATTCTATTCTATTCTATTCTATTCTATTCTATTCTATTCTATTCTATTCTATTCTATTCTTTACCTGGAATTCCAGAGGAACATTCTGGAGTCTTAAAAACTTTGTCGTAGTTGTTGGATTCCTTAACGAAGGTGGCAAGAAACATGATGAAATGGGTCATACTTGAGAACCGTCTCCCTTAGCAACCTCAATTTTGGGCTCCATGGTCGTCGTAAACCAAGGACTACCTATATAGAGCTGCAATCCCGAAGCCATTTCTGGGATTCTTTTTTTTTTTTTTGAGCCAACCTGCAATTCTTCGCCATTCCCCATCAAGAAAAAGAACAACCCGGAGCTTCATAATATACATTTTCATCATTCCTGGTGTTTTGTCCCCCCCCCCACCCACCCACCCACCCGCTTCTGTCTCCAGAACGACGCCGAGACGCCGCCTGACATGTCGTGCCTTTGGACCGCTCCTCTGGTGGTCACGACGAGCGAGGACCTGCTGGTAACTTCCGAGTTTTGCAGCTTGAGGGTTGGATTTGGAAGCTCGCTTTAAAGCAAACACCCCCCCTTTTTTTTTTTTCTCTCTCCCTCCCTTCAGATTTCAGGGTATTTCTCTTAAGGCTCTGCTCATTGAGCAGGGGGTTGGAGTGGATGTCCTCCAGGGTCCCTTACGATGGTGTCGTTCTTGCGGGGTCTCCTGCTGTGGAGCAGGGGGTTGGAGTAGATGACCTCCAAGGTCCATTCCAACTCTGTGATTCTATGATTCTGTCGGGGGGGGGGGTGTCTCCCGCTCGAGGTGGGGTTGGACTCCCAGGGGGGCTCTAATGCCAAGAGAAGAGACATTACTACTCCAATCAAGAGCAGAATTTTGAAGGGGGACAAACACCCCCCCCCCAAGTTTCCTGTGGGGTGCAGCATGCGAGGTGTCCTTGCCCTGTTGTGTCCCTTTGCAGGGTTCAAGCTTTGTCAGCCCCTCTTTTCTCTGGGTCTCCCCCTTTTTCTGTATGCTTGTGTTGATATCCACCATCAAATCTCCCCCCTTTTTGTGTGTATGTGTGTTGATTTTATTTATTTATTTGATTTGTATTACCGCCTATTCGCCATGGTGACTCGGGGCAGGCTTACAACATAGGAAACCACAGTTTAAAACAGTGAAACTCCTAAAATCAAATAAATCAATATAGTAAAATCAGCGGCAGCAGACCACAGGAGCCATTGGATGGGCTCCATCCCCCTCTGGGTTCCCCATGCCTGCTGACAGAACCAGATGTTCAGGGCCTTCCGGAAGAGAATCGGGGCCGGGGGCTGTCCTAATTTCTGCGGGGAATGAGGTTCCAGAGACAGGGAACCCCCACGGAGAAGGCCCTCCTTTGGGGTCCCACCAGGAGGTGTATCTCCCTTGGGGAAGGGGCTCGCAACGTTCCGTGCCTCCCCGCTCTGGTGGGTTGGGTAGATGTGACCGGCAAGAGACGGTTATCCCTCAGCCACGAAGGGCTCTGAAGGGGACAACCAGCACACCTTGGATTGCACCCGGAAGCAAATCAGCAGCCAATGCGGTTCCTGCAGGAGAGGTGACGCGTGTGCACACCGGTGTTGATATCCACCATCAGATCTCCCACTTAGTGTGTCTGTGTGTGTGTGCGTTTACGTATCCACAATCAGATCTCCTCTTTTTGTGATGCATTGATATCCACCATTAAATCTCCCCTTTGGCTTTTTTGTTCTGTCTCTCTCTGTGTCTGTGTGTGTGTGTCTTTGTGTGTGTGTGTTGATATCCACAACTGAGGGTGGAGGGTTTGCCAAAGGTGGCCTTTCCTCTTCTCCCCCTCTTGAATTTTGGGCTGCTGCCTTGCCAGAGGCCTCTTTACCGAGGGCCCCCGTCTTGGATAGCATCCATCCTCCCTCCCAGGGCATCAATAAGCCAGCAGCATCCCTTCTGCACACTTGTCAAGAACTACCTCCCTTCGTCCACTCCCCCCCTGCCCCGCTTTGCCTTGCACCCAGAGCCAGCAGCATAAACTGAGCAACGCAACTCGCAACCTGGCTAAGACGCGTGCCGCTCCGGTGAAAAGAATGGAGAAGCCCGTCCTCGAAGGGGGCGTCCAGGCTGTTGGCAAACGGCGGAGAAGCAGCCCCTTGGGAGTTGCTGAAGAAGCCATGGTTGGTAGCCGATGATGGATGGATGGATGGATGGACAGCCGCTCTGGTGAAGCTGCCCCTTTCGTTGTATCTCCGAAGCCTTTGTAGGAACGTCTGTTTTTTTGGAGGGGGCAAAGAGAGCCGCAAATATGACTGAGGGGGCTTGGGTTGGGTTAAAAGATACGAAAGACACTTGCAGGAATTGGGAGGATCCAGTTTCTCAAAGGGATGGACTGAGGGGGGCATGATAGTCCAAGGTCCCTTTCAAATCTGTATTTTTTGCCAGGGTCTTGTAGGTCCTTAGGTAGGCAGGCAGGAAGATAGATAGGAAGATAGACACAGACAGGTAGATATTTAGATAGACATATTTAGATAGATGTCTAGAAAGGTAGACAGGCAGATAATATAAATACTGGATGGGTGGATGAATGATAGATATTTAGATAGATATTTAGATAGATTACATAGATTTAGGTAGGTAGGTAGGTAGGAAGAGGAAGGTAGGTAGATAGGAGGATTATTATTAACATGAAACTCAGTCAACTGAACATTTAAAAATGTACCGCAAATATTATTGACTGGCACTGATGGTTGATACGGGATGATGCCAGCAGCCTAGGTATCAACCAAGTTATTTTTTATTACTTATTACTACTTAGTCTTTATTCTTTATTTATTATTTAGTTTATTATTTATTTTTATTTATCTTAATTATTATTCTTATTTTTCCTTCTATGTCAGAGTCCCTCCTGCTCTTCCTCTTTGGAGATTGGCAACGTGTTGGATCGGGACCAGAGAGACCTGATTGGAGATTTTTCCAAGGTAATTCCTCCTTCCTCCTTTTTTTTTTTTTAGATAAAGTTTTATTGAGTTTTAACAAAACAAGTAAAACATCTTATTTGAGTACAGCATGGTTCCGGGTTATCACATTTCCATACAGACACAATTTCATATGCATATTCATCTTATGTATTCAACTCCATGTCTTATTACTCTTTTCCCAACTTCTCACTATTTCTCCCTTTGCTTCTCTTAATTTTCTTTTATGGTTATCTCATTTCCTTCTTATTCAATTGTATATCTTTTACCCAAATTTCTATATCTTTTTATTCATTATACTTATACTTTCGTCTGTTGTTTACAATTTCATTATGTTCTCTTATCAATCTTTGAGAGCAGTTGAAATGTTTCCCTCCCTTCTTCCTTATTACTTAACTGTTGATAATCACACAGTTTTATCTTATAAGTTACTTACTATTAATAAGCAGAATAATTATTCAAATTCATTCTAGTAACTGGTATAAGTTTCCTTTTAAATCTTTCACATTTCTTTTCAATATTTTATCCATCTTCAGAAACAATTACAATGTTTCCCTCTCTTCTTTATTATTGCATTAATTATAAATAAACATACCATTACATAACAATACAGTTTTATCTCATGGATTATTTACTTATTTCATTTCTTACTCATTACAGTATTCTACTGTCACAAAACTTTCTTTTGTACCTTTGCAGAATCCTCACTTTTAACTTAATTTAGCCATTGTCTCTGTGTTTTCTAGCTGAGCAAATACCTTTAATCGTAGTACATTTCTCCTTTTTCTTTATTTCCTGTTTTTGTCCCTCATGAGTTCTTTCCCTTTCTATCTCCCCCCCTCCTTTTTTCTCATCCCCTTTTTTATAATTTTCTCTCTCTAATTTTCCCTTCTGTGGTTTTCTTTCATGCTTCTCCTTGCTGTTATACTTCTTTTTCAGACTATTTTTCATTTTGGCTGTTCCCTTTGATCTCAAACTTTTAACTCCTTTCTCCCCTTTTCCCCCTAATTACCACACTTTGCATTATTTGATCCTTGAAAATGGCTTCTTCTTTGTCCCGCCCTTCTTCTTGCTCTTGAAGCTTTTCCTTTTGCTTTTCATAGTTCAGGATCTCCATTTCAAGAAATTCAAATACGAAGCCAAAGGATCTTCCTCCCCTTTCTGCATCTTCTTTCTGTTTTTTAAGACTCATCTTCAATTCCTCCAGGAGTGATGGCAATTTAAGCACTTTTGAACAACCATCCGATTGACTTTAAGTAAAAACAGAAAAAGAAAGAAAAAACCAATGCCAAAAACTTTTTTAAATCACCAAGTGATCCCAGACTGTTCCTTCTTGTTTCTTACCTTTCCTTTTCTTTTCCGTGGGTTACTGCATCTTTTAATAAGGTTTCATTTACAATGTATCCGTGGGAGTCTTTTCAAAGTTTTGCTGTTAATCCTCTTTATATTTCCAGGTGGTACTCCATTTTTCCATTATTCCAAGTTCCACCCTTTTGCCTCCACTCTTCTCCTTTTTAGGGCTTTAAAATGACCAAAGAAAAAATCTTTATTCTCCTTTTGACACTTAAATTTCAGCTTAAAGTTGCCTATTAGTGTCAAAGTAAATTAATATAGATTTCTTTCCATATCATTTGTAATTGTCAGTATAAAGGTACAAAAAGGGTTTTTAACCTCTTTTTCTCTCTCCTTCGCCGCTTAAAAGTCTTCTTTCAGAAGTATCCCTCTAAGTCCTTTTAGATTCAGGGTACCTTGCTTAGATGTTCTCTGTTGTTTAGCCCGGTCTGTCCTGCTTTCCTCTTTGTCTTCCTCCTGCACAATCTTATCCAGTTGGGTTCTTCTTTGAGGTGGCCGTTTCTGACCACCGCTGCAACCGCCTTCGGGAAAGGGAATTTAGACCAGCCAAGGAGGAGAGATGCGGCTCCCCTCCACTCGGCTAGCAATCTCTCCCCCTTTCACGCCCTCCACGGGGTGGCTTCAGCCCTGAATCCAAAGGATCGGGGCGCTCCAGCGGCGAGCACAGATCAAAACCACGCATGATCGCGGATTTCGGTTTGTTGCTGAAGAAACCCAAACCGGAAGCCATAATTCCTCCTTCCTCCCAGTTTAATATCAGGCTCCTCTTCGCAGCCTGTGCCAGGCAGTGTGTGTGTACATGTTTGTGTGTGTGCGTATTGTCTCCCTCCTAGCAACAATTTTTTTTGTCGTGCCTCTGCAGGGTTACCTCTTCCGCACCGTTGATGGCAAACATCAGGATCTGAAGTACATCGATCCAGAAATGGTACACGACCCGCAGGGATGGGATGCAAATGTTTATACTACCGGTTCTGTGGACGTGGCTAAATGGGCCGTGGGACTGGGTGGGCGTGGCTTTTTTTTTTTTTTTTTTTTTTTTTTTTTGCTCCAAGGAGGCTTTCCTGAGGCCCAGGAGGCCAAAAACGGAGCTGGAGGAGGGGGTCGCGGCAAACAGTCCCCTCCCACGTGCCCCTTTTTGCCTCCTGGTCCTCAGGGAAGCCTCCTGGGCCAAGCGGCAAGACAGCGAGGGGCATCCTGGAACAGCTGATCGTCGGAACAGCTGATCATAAGGAGACCAGGGGGGAAAAAAGAAACACTGGTTCATCCAAACCGGTAGCTGGTTTCTTTTACTACCGGTTCGGCCGAATGGCAGCATTGTTTACTGCCGAACTGGGCCCAACCACTGGCGATCCCTCACCCCACCCTCGGGAGCCAAGGAATTCTGTTTTTCTGATGGGAACAGAAACTGTTTCCGAGACTTAAAAAGAAGCAGACATTTATTTCCCAGCTCCGTCCGCATGGATTTGCCCTAATTGCTTTTCATTCCTTGAATCTTGCATTTTTCCCCCTCCATGTCTCACCTCGACCTCTGTTCATCTTTGGATCTGTATTGTTGAATTTCTGAAATTAATTTACCTGACAGCAGTGTTCCCATATTTGAGGGGCTGTCACTCAAAAGAAGAGGGACGGGGGGGGACAACTTCTCAATCAAAGTACCTTTGAAAGCCAGGCGAGGAACAAAGGGGTGGCAATCGATCAAGGAGAGATTTCACCTAGAAATAAGGAGGATTTTCCCTGACGGCGAGAATGATGAGCCGGTGGAACAGCTTGCCACCACATCTGGGTATTCCCATCACTGGGGGGGGGGTTTCAAGAAGAGACTAGACAGCACCCCTGTTTGGAATGGTCTGCGACTCCTCCTTGAGCGGGGATTGGACTAGATGACCTCCAAGGGTCCTTTCTGACCTGTGATTCTGTAACAATCTGCCCGAGCAGAGGGTTGGACTAGATGACCTCTGAGGTCCCTTCCAACTCATTCTGTAAGGGTCTCCTGCTTGAGCAGAGGGTTGGACTAGAAGACCTTCAAGATCCCTTCCCACTCTTGGTCGTTAATTAATTCATTTAAGTTAATTTAAAGTTAGTCCATTTGTGAAAGTGCTCAAACTCTTCTTTTTGTCTCCCCAACCCGCATGCAGATCGTCGCTGTCCTGAACGGCAGCTTTTCCGTCTTCATCGCGCAGTGCGTGATCATCGATTGCAGGTTCCCTCACAGTGCGCGGGGTCACATCAAGGTATGCAATGGGGGGCTTCAAAAATTTTAGCCACTGGTTCCCTGACCGGCTGCTCGGTGGGCGTGGCCTAGTCAGCCTCCTGCATCACGGCGCGGGGGGAGGTTAGCCCTCCCCGGGCTCCCGAGGCTTTCCTCAAGCCACTGGGAGGGTGAAAATGGGCATGTTTCCGGCCTTCCGGAACCTCGGTGCGGGCCCTGCGCTAGCTGGCATCCAAAACAGTCCAAAGCGTGGGTTTTCAGGGTGGGCGGAGTCGGCCAGGGGCGGGATTCACCAAACCGGTCATTAAAAAAAAGGGGATAAAATTAACAACCGCCGCTCAAACCGGGAGGAGCCACCCCACCCTCGATGGGGTGTTTGGACCTGCCCATTGCAGAGAAAGACGGGCTCGGCGGTCCCAACTCGGGGACTTTGCCCGCCAAGTGAAGTCCCTGGACAGAGTTCACCCAGGACAGTCCTCAAGTTTCACGGCCCCCCCACGGAGCCCCAAATGGAAGAAGTCGCTGAGCAAGACAGTTCAGGGAAGACCGGTGGAAAGGGCTCGCCTAGAATTGCGGGACCTACATCAGTGGAGGTTGCTTTTTGTGTGTGTGTGTGTGTGTGTGTTTTTGAGAAAAGGCTGGAGAGCCACTGGCCTAAAATGGTGAAGGGTCCGCTGCTCAAGCAGGGGGTTGGAGTAGATGACCTCCAAGGCCCCTTCCAGCTTGATTGTGATTCTTCTGATTTGTGATTACTGAGTTCCGTCCCATTTTACAACTTTGCATGCCGCCTTTGTTGTGGAAAACCAGACAACATCACAACTGAACGCTGCTGGGGTCTTTTGCACCGAGCGTTGTGTAGTTGCGGTGAAGCAAAACCAGGAGATTCATCTCCTGATCTTCCCCTTCTATTTCTACCTCCCTCCTCACTCCTTCCTCCTCCTGATCAAGGTTTACTTGGGGTTTACTCATCATGCTCCTCTCCAGGGTGCTGTCAACTTTCCCGTGGAGCAAGTTATGTAGTTGTGGTGAACAATAACCAGAAGAGTTGTCTGCTTGAGGCAACTCTCTACTTGGGGTTTACTCAAGGTTTACTCATCATCATCATCATCCTCTCCAGGGCGCCATCAACCTTCCGATGGAGCAGGACGTGGAAGACTTTCTGCTGAAAAAGCCTCTCGTGTCGTCCGGCAATAAGCGCATCATTGTCGTCTTCCACTGCGAGTTCTCCTCTGAGCGAGCCCCCCGGATGTAAGTATCCCGTAGACCATGCTCCCCAGCCATGGCCGACTTGCCGGGCGTGGGGCTTCGGAGGAGCCGAGGCAGAGGAGGGGTGTGTCCATCTTCACTGTCTTTTAATTCGGGCCAATATTCTCGCCCGTTTCCTTTCTCCTTGACTCCATTTTCCCAATCTGCCCTGATGCCATTACCCGGTATGGTGAAGAGATGTCTGCATTTCTCCCTTGTTTTTATGCAGTTGGTTAATTGGGAGATGATGAGTGCCGTGTTCATTTAGTAAATACAACAGTTTTGTTTAGTGAGCAAACCCTCCTCTTCCTCTTTTTCTCCTCTTCCTCCTGGGTCCAAATTCTCATCTTCCTCGTCTTCCTTCTTGTCTCTTCCTCTTCTTCCTCATCCCTCTTTCTCGTTGTCTTCCTCCTGTTCTTCTCTTCCTATTCCCCCCTCTTCCTCCTCCTCCTCCTCCTCTAAATTCGTCCTCTTGTTCCTTCTCTTCCTCTTTCGCTTCTCTCCTTATCCTCTTCTTCCTCTTCCTCCTTCCTTCTCCTTTTCTTCTTCTGCCTCCACCTCCTCCTCTTCCGCTTGTTCCCCCTCTTCCTCCTTCTATTCCACCACCCCCTTCCTCCTCTTCCTGAACTTTCTTCTTCACTTCCTCTTCTTCCATCTCATCACTTCCCCTTCTATTTCTACCTCCTCCCTCCCTCCCTCCTTTTTTCCCTTCCTCCTCCTTCCTCTTTTTTCCTTTACCTCCTCTTCCTCTTCTCATTCTCCTCTTTTCCTCTTTCTCCTCTACTTGTTCCTTTCTCTTTCTCCTCTTCTGCTTCCTCTTCCTCCCCTTTTGGTTCCTCCTCCTTCCTCTTCCTCTTCTCTTCTCTCCTCCCTCTTCCTTCTCTTCCTGCACTTCCTTTTCCACTTCCCCCTCTTCCAATTCTCTTCCTTCCCATCTCTTCCTCCTCTATGTCTTCTACCTCCCCTCTTCCTCTTTTTCCTTTACCTCCTCTTCTTCTTATCCTTTTCTTTTTCTCTTTCTTCTCCTTTTCCTCTTCTGCCTCCTCTTCCTCCCCTTTTTATTCCTCCTCCCTCCTCTTCCTCCTCCCCCTTCCTCCTCTTCCTGCACTTCCTTCTTCATTTCCTCTGCTTCCTCTTCTCTTCTTCCTCTTCTTCCTTCTCATCTCTACCTTCTCTACTTCTTCTACCTCCCCCCCTCTTCCCTTTTTTCTCCTCCTCCTCCTCCTCCTCCTCCTCCTCTTCCTCCTCCTCTCCCAGGTGCCGATTTGTCCGAGAAAGGGACCGGCTTGGCAACCAGTATCCCAGCCTGCATTACCCAGAGCTCTACATCCTCAAAGGGGGCTACAAGGACTTCTTCCTCAAATGCAAGGTAAATGTCACACACACACACACACACACACACACACACACACACACACACACACACCATTTGAGGGCGTTCGCACCATCCCTGATGGTGGCCATTTGAGGCTGGGGAAAACCGGTGGAAGGCGAGAGGCGGCTGATACTAATTCAGAAGGCAATCACTGAATCACTTGGCAGGAAGGGACACAGGAGGTCTTCTAGTCCACCCCCCTGCTCAAGCTGGAGACCCTTCTCTCCCCCTCCTCCCCCCCCCCACAACTTTCTAGCACTGATGATGTTCCCTAGTTGGGTAATGGAAGGTCTAGAAAATAAGCAGGCTCAAGAGAGCACCAAGGACCCATGGCCATCACCTTCCTCTTCCTCCTCCTCTCCACAATCCTCCCTCCTCCTAACCCTGATGATGTTCCCTAGTTGGGCCACGAGGCGTCTCTGAGAAAACCACCGAGCTCAGAGAGCACCAAGGACCTCACTAGCTCAGTCCCGAGTGACACGTATTTCTCTTCTATCAGCTGTAACTTTTACATGGCCTCACCTCACAGCCCATGATGGTTTGTCTGTGTTTGGCATAGCGGCGAAAATCTGCCATTGGGGGAGATTGCCGATGCCGGTTTAGCGTTTCTCCCAAAGCCAGTTTTGAATTCGTTCTCTTTCTCTCCCTCCCTCCCTCTCTGTCTCTCTCTCTCTTTCTTTCTCTGTGTGTCATTCTTTTCTCTCTCTCTCCCTTTCTCTGTGCCTCTTTCTCTCCCTCTGTCTCTTCCTTTCTCTTTCCCTCTCTCTCTCTCTTTCACTCTGTCTCTCCGTCTGTCTGTCTCTCCCTCTGTGTGTGTGTCTTTCTCCTTCTCCTTGCCTTTCTGTCTCTCTCTCTTTGTCTCTCTCTCCCTGTCTCTTTCTTTCTGTCTCTCCGTATCTTTCTCTTCCCTCTCTCCTTCTATGTCTCTCTCTCCTCTTTCTATTTATGTCTCTCTGTGTATCTCCCTCCCTCTCTGTCTTTTTCCCTCTCCCCCTCTCTGTCTCTCTCTCCCTCCACCCCTTCTCTCTCTCTCTCTCTGTCCATCTGTCTCCCTCTATCTCTGTCTCTATCTCTCTCTGTCTTCTCTCTCCCTCCCTCCCTCCCTTTCTTTTTCTCTCTCCCCTTCTTTCTGTCTTTCTGTCCCCCTCTCTCCCTCCCTCCCCCATGTCTCTCCCTCCTCTCTCTCTCTCTCTCCCCCCTCTCTTTCTCTGTCTCTCCTCCCCTCCAGAGCTACTGTGAGCCCCAGAGCTACCGCCCCATGCACCACAAGGACTTCAAGGAGGACCTGCGCACCTTTCGCACCCGGAGCCGGACCTGGGCAGGCGAGAAGAGCAAACGCGAACACTACAGCCGCTTGAAGAAGCTTTGAAGAGGGCTTCAAAGTCCAAAACGGACAGAAATGTTTTTGGGAGTGGGTGGATGCGGGAATGGGCTGGGGTGGGGTGTTGGATTTGTCCTGCGTAACCCGATGGAGAACGCAGGACCCTCATCGCAGGCAGGACAGGGTAGCGTTCTAGCCAAAAATCCTGGATTGCCTTTTTTTTTCCGGCTTTCTAGAACCCGGGTGGGAAAGTAGAAAGGGTATGTCTTTAAATGAATTTTAAAATTGCGCTTTCGTGTGTGTATATATATATATATGTATGTATGTATGTATATATGTATGAGAGAGAGCGCTATATATATACATACATATACACACACATATGTACATATACATATACACATACATATATTTTATTTATATACATATTCATCTGTGTGTGTGTGTGTATATATATATACACATACATACATACTGTCAGATGAAGCGATATATGAATATATACATGGATTCGGATGAAGACTACATCTATATATCACTTCATCTGACAGTATATATAATATGTAAATACATACACACATACTATATATATAGTTTGTATATATCTATACATATACATCTGACTACGTGTGTGTGTGTGTATATATGTATATAAAATATATATGTATACAAAAATTACAATCACATGAAGCTAAGAGACCTTCGCCCGTATTGGCTGCGCCTGGTGTTTCGCACAGCCAGCCTAGGCTCTCCGATGTGCTGCGTTGTCAAACTACTGCACAATCGTCGCTCAGCTGCCATTCAGATAAGCTCCAATCACGGTTAAGCTGCCTCCTTCAGGATCCAAAAAAGCAATTGAGGAAAAAGAAAAAAGGCAAAATAACCCCCACCCCACCAAGTGGTAATTGAACGATTTTGAAGGAATCCATGGTATAAACTAACATCGGAGGCTGAAGCTTGGATATGCTAGCTTGGAAATCTTGGTCTTTTGGGGGGTGGGGAGAAGCAGGTATTTGTCCACATTTTGTGTAACGCTAAACCAGAGGTTGCTATTCTTAACTGCAATTCAGACAAGCTCCAACTATAAGCTAATTCAGAAGAAACATGAAACTAACATGCAAGCAAACTGTAGTTTGTTACAAACTCTGGTTAAGTCTAACAGGATGGAAGGCTGGAAATCTGGCTTCGGTTGTGTATGTGTCCACAATTTGTGTAATACTAAACCAGAGGTCACAGTTACTCTAGCTACAATTCAGACACGCTCCAATGGTGGTTAAGCTAATCCAGGATCCATATGCAAGTTAACTCTAGTTTCTCACAAACTGGTTAAGAACGCCAGCTTGGAAATCTTGCTTTTGTGTGTGTAATTTACACCTTTTGTGTAATGCTAAACCAGGAAGAATAATATTGTATAAGCTTCCATTTTGCCACATTTCGCATTCAACGGCTGCATCAGACTCAGGAAAAAGCCACCACACTATCTTGGTTTATTTAAGCCAGCAATGTTGGTTTGTTTTTGGCGATGCAAGAGAGGTGGGCTCAGTCTCGCCAACTGACCGTTTGTGGGTCACACGAAGCTCTTCCCCCCACCCCACCCCCGGCATGGTTCAGGTCCTGGCTCCAAGGGGTGTGTATGGTTTATGTAGTCCTCATTTGTCAGGCTGCTCTGACCATGTTGCACAGCCCCACCTGCCAATGGAGGGGAAATAATCTGCTTTTTAAGGTCTTTGTAAATAAGTTTGTATGAAGGAGGGTGAGGAAAGATTGGGAAAGGACGAAAAGGGTGAAGAAAAAAGAATAATCTTGTGCAAATAAATTGCCCACTATTTCAAAGGCACGCCTCTTCATTTTGTACTATTTTTATTTTATCTTGTTTGGTTTTACTTTAAATTTTATTTTATTTCATGCTGGTCCATTTCTTTTTTGTGGGGGAATTTTTGTCTTTTATTCCATTGTGTTCCATTTTATTTTATTTCCTTTGGTTCCAGTTTTTTTAAATTTTAGTGTTTTATTTAAAAGTTTATGTAATTGTTTTAAGTTTTATATAATGACTTTAATGTTTTATGTAATGATTTTTTATTTAAAAATATCTTGCATTCCGTTCCGTTCCATATTATTCCTTTCTTTTTTCATTTTTTTATTCCATGCCTATTTATTTTAGTTTAAATTTTATGTAATTATTTTCAATTTTATGTACTGTTTATAGAATAAAAAAATAAAAAAATCTTATAAAAATAAAATACTACAAAAAAAGTATAAAATAGAATAAAAAAAAGAATAAAATGAAATAAGTGTAAAAAAAGAATACTATACAAATAAAATGTAGTATAAAATAGAATAAAATAAAGTAAAAAATAGAATACTATAAAAAATAAAATATAGTATAGAATAAAATAAAATAGAGTAAATAAATAGAATACTATGATAACAAAATAGTATGAAATAGAATAAAATAAAAATTAGTATTAAATGTACTATAAAAAAGAGAAAAATGGTATAAAAATAGAATTCAAAAATTAGAATAAGATAGGAGTAGTATCAGAGAAAATAATTTGAAATAAAAATAAAGGACTCCATCCCCCAGAGGTGTCCCAGGAGCCTTTGGAAGAGCAGCCCGGGCAGAGGAAGCTCCCTCCCTCGATCACCAGCCAAACCTGCTCTGCCATTCCAGCTGGGAACCCTGGGAGGAGGGCCGGGGCCCCGAAGGCGCCAGGCAGGCCTCTCTTCCTGCTTCCCCTCCGGAATGAGGCAAGAATTACGGCCGGGGCCTTGCCCAAGCGACCGCTGGCACGCCGCCCACGCGCCTCTCCCATGCCGCCCTTCTCTCGGATCACCCCCTAGACAAACCTCTTCCCCCCCCGCCCCCGCCCTTACGGTGATTTTATTCTGTGTATGTGGGGAGGGAGGTCGGACTAGGTGGCCTCTGAGACCCCCGACTGTCATTCCGTAAAGGACTCCTGTTCAAGCAGGGGGTTGGACTAGATGACCTCCAAGGCCCCCTCCCACCTCTATTCGGACTGATGGATTCACATGCCGCGTCAAGGCTGCTGTCGCCTTCGTACGTTTCGCTCCTCGTTTCGATAGGCATATTTGGAATTTTTCGGCCCTGAATCGTTCCTCTTTCGCTTTCTCTTCTTGGCACGGGATGGGTGGGTGGGTGGGTGCGGGTGGCCGTTCCAGAAGGGCCGGGAAAAGGGCCGGGGGCGCAGGGGGTGTGTGTGATCACAAAGCTATATATAAAAACATTAAGCAGGCTCACTTATTCATTAATAACCTTTGGGAAATGGATTTCTGACGGGGCAAAAACTTGGCTTTTTCCATCTCTTAAGCTTTTTCTCCTGCAAATATTAAAGCTGGAACTCTTTAAAAAATATAAAATAAATTATTGGGTAATATTTTTCTCTCTGGAAAAATGATCCTACCAATCGTTGGAAGAAAAAGCCTTAAAAATTACTATTTTTCAAAAATAAACCTGGAGAGTCCTCAATTTACAACAGTTTGTTTTGTGACCGAAGTTATGGCACTGAAACAAGCGTTTTCCAGACGACTGCTGTGAGCATCCCCCCACGTCACAGGATCAAAATTCAGGTACTTGGCCATTGATTCATATTTATGACCGTCACAGTATCCTGGGGTCACATTTGGTCCCTTTTGCGACCTGATGGTACTGAAAAAAAGAGACTTGTGACCATTTTTCACACTTGCGACCGCTGAAGCCTTTCTGTGACAACATGATCAAAAATAAAACACTTGGCCATCATTTCATCTTTACGACGGTCGCCATATACCAGGGTGATAAGATCCCCTCTTGTGTCCTGTCGTTTCTTAAAGACTTATGACCATTTTTCACACTTATGACCACTGCAGCATTTCTCTGGTCACGCAATTAAAATTTAGATACTCGGCAACCGACTCATAATTATGACGGTGGCAGCATCACCAGAGAGTCACACAGTCCCCCTTTGGCAACCTTCCCACAAGCCAAGTCCAGGGGGAAGCCTGATTTACTTAACAACAATTTGACCAGCTGATGTAACATGTACAGAAAATCACTTAACGACTGCAACAAGGAAGGTCGTAAACTGGGACAAGTCATTGAATGGAACGGTGTCAAACTGGATTTCTTTGAGGGCCAGTTTGGTTTTGTAGTTCTCTGGGACGGCCCAAAATGGGCCCATTTGGAGCCTGTTTTCAGCCTGATTTGGGCTCCTATTTCAACCATTTTGGCCTGTTTTGGGCCTGTTTAGCATTTTTCAGCCATTTTTGGCCCCTTTTTGGCCATTTCAGCCCTGTTTTTTGGCCTGTTTTGGGGCCATTTTTAAGTTGTTTTGGGCTTGTTTTGCATCCATTTTTCAGCCTGTTTTGGGGTTGTGGGGGGCATGTTTTCTAGCTATATTTGACCCATTTTTCAAGCTGTTTTGGGCTTGTTTTCCAGCCTTCTGGACCTATTTTCCAGCCCTTTTAAAGCCATATTCGGCCTGTTATTTTTGGCCTGTTATGGACCCATTTTGAGCTCGTTTTTCAGCCTGTTTTGAACCCTTTTTGGCCCTTTTTGGACAATTTTTGGCCTGATTTGGGCTTGTTTTAGCCTATTTTCAGCTTGTTTTGGGGCCTGTTTGGAGCCCATTTTTCAGCCTGTTTAAAGCCTGTTTTGGGCTCTTATTTCAGCCTTTTTCGGCCTGTTTTGAGCCCATTTTTTAATCTGTTTTGGGCTCGTTTTTTGGCCATGTTCAGCTGATTTTTCAGCCTGCTTTCACCGATTTTCGGCATGTTTTCCAGTCATTTCCAGCCCATTATCCAACATGTTTTGGATCTGTTTTTCATCCCATTTTGGACCCATTTTCCAGCCCTTTTAAAGCCATATTCGGCCTGTTATTTAGGCCCGTCGTGGGCCCATTTTTAGCTCGTTTTTCAGTTTGTTTGGGGCCCTTTTGGGCCCTTTTTGTCCCGTTTTAGGCCTGGTTTTGGCCCATTTTTAAGCCTATTTTTGGACTGCTTTGCAACAGTGGTGGGATTCAAAAAAATTTTCTACCGGTTCTGTGGGCATGGCTTGGTGGGTGTGCAGGGGAAGGATACTATAAAATCTCCAGTCAGAGGTGGTCTTTGCCGTTTCTCCAAACTACTCACAATGTCCGCTACCGGTTCTCCAGAACTGGCCAGAACCTGCTGAAGACCCACCTAATTTTTTGGTCCGGTTTCAGCAGGCAGAGTGCTGCAGGAGACCATGGAGGATGAAATCGTGGCATGGGTGCTCACGCATGCAACCCGTTTTAGCAGCTCAAGGCACCGCGGGGCTGGTCCTTAGGTATTTCCAGGCCGGCCCTGCAAGATTTTGGCATCCTGTGGGCCAAATCCAGCCCGTGGGCCATGAGTTTGACACTCCTGCCTTATACCATTTTGGACCAATGGCTGTCCAATCTCTTCTTCAATTCCTGTGATGCTCATCAGTGGACAGCACCTACCCCGCCTCGTCGTCTCAAAAAATAACCCACACAGGATTGAATGAAATTCATGAATGGATGAGAGACCACCAGGTGATCCAGAACTGTAACTTAAGAATTTGGATGGGTGGAGGGAAATCAAAGGAAGCAACTTCTGGTGTGCCAAAAAAACCCACATACATTCTCTCTGTGTACTCTGCATTTTCACGTAGGTTTAGCTAGGCCTTGGAACAGCATTGAGCAAATCTAAAAAAACGATAATCTCTCATTTTCAACATTATTCCTTGAGGGGCGGGAATGCTGTGTTGGGTGAATTTCGATGTCCCTTTTTGAAGTGCCTAGACACTGTTTTGTACAAAGAGATCCAAAACAAGAGAAAAGAATAAAAAAGAGAAGAGAAAATAGAACCAAACGGAATAGAATAGAACAGAGAATAGAAAAAAGGATAGAATTGAATAGATAATAGAATAGGGAATAGAATAGGGAACAGAATAAAGGAGAGAATAGAAAATAAAATAGAATAGAATATACAACTGCAGAGAAAAGTGAGTAGAATAAAACAGAATGGAATAGAAGAACAGAATAGACTAGAGAATAAAATATAGAATATGGAATAGAACAGAAAAGTGAATAGAGAATAAAACAATAGAATGGAATAGAATGGGAGAAAAGCACGGAATAGACTAGAGAATAAACAATAAAATATAGAACAACAGAAAAGAGTAGAATAATAGAATAGAAAAGAATTGAGAATAGAATTCAGAACAACAGAATAGAAAATAAAGAAAAATAGAATATATAACAACAGAAAAGTAAATAGAATAAAACAGTAGAACAGAACTGAGAATAGAATAGAGAATAGAATAGCACAGAAAGTAGAAAAGAAAATAGAAAAGAACAGAACAAAATAGAAAAGAGAGAATAGAATAGAAAATAAAACAGAATAATATAGAATTGAATAATGTAGGATAGAATATAGATAGAAAAGAAAAAGAATAGAAAACAAGTTACAATAGAATAGAAAGTAGAACAGAATAGAAAACAGAACTGCATAAAATAGAAGATGAAATAGAAGAGGACATAAAAGGGAACAGAATAAAAAAGGACAAAACAGAATACAATAGAAGCATAGAGCTGGAAGGGACCTCTGAAGTCATCCAGTCCAACCACTTGCTCATATTACCAACCATAATCTTTTTAATCGGCTGGATTTAGGAGCATCCTAAGAAGATGCTAGGATCCTCCTAACATAGGATAAAATTCCTAGCCGATATCCTTAGTAAAGTTGCCAGGATTTCTCTCCAAGGAATCACAGAAGAGTTAACAAACCACGTTTCCACAATTTAATCTCCGCTTCACAATTAACTACCTAAGATGGTTTCATTCTAAATCCTGAGACCTTTTAAGCCCTTCTTAGCCTTTTACAACCAGGTCACATAGATTATAGTAGCAAAAATAGCAAAGGGCTTTGTAGAACTTTCAATTGGAACTTTCAATTGTGAGGAAGCTAAATTGATCCTGCGCATTTCCCAATTCTTCAGGGGATGGAAACTTTCTAGACCAGCTGCCTTTAAAAAGGGGTAGACTTCGACTCCCAGAATCCCCCAGCTGGCATGCTTTAAGAGGGGTGGGCTCCAACTCCCAGAATCCCCTAGCTAGGATGCTTTAAGAGGGGTGGGTAGATGGTTGGCAAGAGGCTTTTGATCTCTGAAGTCCTGCAACTTCCTCTCTGCTGCCAGAATCCATCTCACTTTAGCAGCTGTTGCTTCTCAAACTTGATACCGTGACTCAGCTCTTCATGTCTTCCTTTGCCAGGCAGGCGGGCAAAGGCCGGGCCAGCATCCTGTGGCAGACCTAAGCCGACCTCCCTCCTGTCCCGTTCGGGAAACTGCTCCAATGCAGGGTGGAAAATCTGGAGAAAGCCAAATTTCTCCCTCTCCCCGCTAAAGAGGAGAAAAAAAAACCCCTTGTGGTTTTGCAAGGAGGAGTAAATCTGGAGTGGGAGGAAAATTTGGGGTAAAGTGGGAAGAGGAATTGAGAGGGTTTTGTTCTGTTTTTGAACCCAGGTTTCAGTTTGAATGAAGCTGGGGGAAAGGAGAAATAAAAGGGCGAGAAAAACAGGTTATAGCCCTCCCTCCCTCCTATGCAGCCGAAAGTTCATAGACAAACAGGTTGGGAAGGAAAGAGTGTTGGGATACTTTAAGGCAGGTGCACTTCAACTCCCAGAATCCCCAAGCCAGCCATGCTTTAAGAGGGGAAGACTTCAACTCCCAGAATCCCGCAGCCGGCAGGAAGTCCTCCCCTCCAACTCTTGGTCATGTTGTAATTGCAGATCAATTCCCCAGTGGAAGGTTGTTGTTTTCAGCAGTTGTGGGTGCTTCATCACTGGGGGGGGGGGTGTTCCCCAGGAAGAGACTGCCCAGCCAGAAGGTAGAAGGTTTCCTGCCTGAGCCAGGGCTGGACTAGATGACCTCCAAGGTCCCTTCCAAGCCTGGTATTCTATGATTCCGTGAGGGTTTTCTGCTTCGATCAGCGGGTTGGACTAGATGACTTCTAAGGATCCTTCCAACTGTTCTTCTTGGTAAATTTATCCTGCTTGAGCAGCGGCTTGGACTAGAATAGATGACCTCTAAGGTCCCTTCCAACTCTCTCATTCTGTAACTCCGTAAAGTCTCCTCTTAAATCATGCCAGCTGAGGGATTGTGGGAGTTGGAGTCCACTTGTCTTCAAGTTCCTGAGGTTGTTATACAACATCCCAAAAAACCCTTATGGTTTTGGATGCAATGCAGTAATTTTGACACATTTCTGCTACTTTTACTGGGTGTAGGAAGGAACAGCATGAAAGGAGGAACAAATCCCTATAATCCCCAGCCAGAAGCCAGCCAAGGACCCACCCAGTTCGTCTCGCGCGCGTCTGATTTGTTTTTTCTTTTATTTATTAACAAAAGACACCAGGCCGACACACTCCAGCTGGGTGACTCTGGTTGGCACAGAGCATGAAAAACAAACAAGAAATGGCATGACAGAAAACACACCCTGCGACATGAAACACAACAATAGACAACAATCATGGAACAACAGAGTTGGAAGAGACCTCAGAGGCATCTAGACCAACCCCCTCCTCAAGCAGGAGACCCTTTGAGAATCATGGCATGAGAGAGTTGGAAAGGACCTTGGAGGTCATCTAGTAGTCCAACCCACTGGTTGAGGAGACCATTACAGAAGGAGAATTGGAAGGTGCTTTGGAGGTCATCTAGTCCAACCCCACTGCTCAAGCAGGAGACCCCTTACAGAATAGAGTTGGAAGGGAACTTGGAGGTCCTCCGGTCCAACCCCTTGCTCAATGCCCCATGCTCTCCAGCAAATCCACCTTCTACTTGAGGGGCTGGCTGTCCCTGTTGTCTTGATGCTCAACTTAACCACCAGAATTGAGCCCAACATTCATGTTACTACTAAGCGAGAGAGTGGTTAAATAAGAGAAAAGAAAAGAGAACAGAAAGAAAGGCTGAAAAAAAATACAAATGAAAAAAGAGAAAGAAAAATTAAAGAAAAGAGCAAGAAAAAAGAGACCGGGAAACAGACAGACAGAAAGAGAGACAAAGAAAAGAGAAAGAAAATAAAAGAAAGGAGGAAAAAAGAAAGGAAATAAAGAAAATCAAACAAAGACGAAATAGAGAGAGAATGAATTAGAAAGCAAAGAGAAAGTAAGAAAGGCAGAAAGCAAGAGAAAGAAAAAGAAAGAATGAGAAAGCAAAAGAAACAAATAGCAAGGAGATAGAAAGAAAAAGAGAAAGAAAGAGACAAAAGAAAAATAAATACAGAAAGAAAAAGATATATAAAGAAAGAAAGAAAAAGAAAATAAAAGAGAAATAAAGAAAAGAAAAAAAGAAAAGAAGGAAAGGAAAAAGAAAGAAAAAGAGACAGAAAGGAAAAAAAACAAAGAAATAAGAGAGGCAGAAAGCAAGGGAAAGAAAGGGAAAAGGATGGAAAGGGAAAAAGAAGGAAAAAGAAACAGAGAAAGCAGGAGAGAGGTAAAACTAGAAAGCAAAAGAGAGAGAAACAGTAAGAAAGACAAAAAGAAAAGAAGAGAGAAAGAAAAAAGAAACAGAAAGAAAAAGAGAAAGAAATTTAGAGAGAAAAGAGAAGAAGAAGAAACAGGGGAAAAGAAAGAAAAAGAAAACGAAAGAGAGAAAGAAAGAAAAAGGAAGAGAGAGAGAGAGACATATAGAGAAGAGGCGTGTCTCGTCCAATCCTGGGCCCCGCCCCCTTTTCCCCAGTCCATCTCGTTGCCTTGAGCCCCGCCCCTCACGCGCGCCCTCGCGCGCGCGCGTCTCCGGATCCCGCTGGCTCCCCCATTTTGGCGCCGCGCGGGCCTTTATCCCGCCCCCTCGCGCCACCATTGGACCTCCCCAGGCTCGCCCTCGCTCTCCATTGGCCAGCGCGGGAGGCTAACCAGTGAGGCTGCGCCTCAGAGGCTGAGCTGGGCGCGCCTCCGGCCTTGAAGAGTGACAGGCGAGGCTGCGGCTGGATGCTCGCCGCCGGCGGCTTGCCTCGCCCGCCCGCCCGCCCGCTTGCTCCAGACCGTCACCTCCTCCTCCTCCTTGCCAGCTTCGGTAAGCCGGGGCTCCCTGGTTCCCGAAGGGCCGCGAAAAACCCTTTGGAGCGGCGCCCTCCTCTCTCCCCCCCGCTGGCGCCCAGGGGCGCCCCCTTGACGCTCTGGAGGCGCCCCTGCATGACTGCTGCGGGATTTTGGGGGGGGGCGGGATTGGGCGTTGTCCCGCGGGCGGTGAGGAAACTTTTCCCAAACGGAAGGGGGATTTTTCCAAAAGTCTCTTTGCAATGCAATGCAATTGGGGTGGGGTGGGGTCCTCATCGTGGAGTAGGGGTTTCCTCCTCCCCCTCCCATTTGGGGAGCCCCCCCTCTTTGCCCCCCCTCTGCCTCTTTGCAATTTGTAAAAAAAAAAAGAAAAAGTTTAAACTCGTTGGAAAAAAATATTTATATAGAGATATAAACTTTTTTTTTCCAGCCTGAGCGTCGGGGTGGGGGTGGGGGGAGTTTGGGGATCTTTTTTGTTGCAAAAATAAAAAAATAATAATAAATGGAGAGGGGCTTTGTAGCCAGAAAATGTGGGGTGGGTGGGGTCGGGAAGGGGGTGGGGTGGAGGTTTGTCCTGAATGCTTGGAAGAGCAAGCAAGCAAAAAGGGGGGAGGGAGAGGGAGGGAGGGAGGGGAGGGGAGAGTATTGGAGGAGTAGGAAAGTTGCAACATCATGGGGGGAGGGGAGAGGAACACCCATCATCCTGATCCTCAGGCTTTGATGGGCCTTGACATGAGGAGGAGGAGGAGGGAGCAGGGTTGGCTGGCAGCAGAGAAATATAATACACTGAATAGATAGAGAGGGAGAGAGACAGAGACAGAGGAAGGGATAGAAAATAGAGAGCGAGACAGATTAACGATAGATGGATAGCTAGATGAGAGAGAGAGAGAGAGACACACACACACACACGCACACACACACACACAGATGGACAGAAAGAGGGGTAGAGATGTATAGATATGTATGCATGTATGCATGTAGATATAGGATAGAATAGATTAGAATACTTTATTGCCACTTTGAATATACACTAATAGGCATACATTAAAATGAAATTTACACCGCATACAACTCTCAAAGTGTCTCCTGCATATGTGTGTTCTGGAGTGTGTGTGTGTGTGTGTATCTATGTATGCATGTTGGTATGTATGTGAAAAGAGACAGACATCCCCATCTCTGGAACTAAAGCATTTATTTGTTCCCTTAGCTTTCGTTAGCCTTTGCTAACATCGTCAGAGTGTAAAACTACCTTTTAGGAGATATGTGCCTTGATACAGCATTAATCAATGTGGCCACTGCGTCCATTGATAGGCCCTTCCAACCGCCTCCCACCTGTAATTAAATTTTTGCTTCCCCTGCCACATGTAATTAACTTTTCAGATATGTTAATCGAAGGAGGCTTAACTCCTTCTGCTTCCTCCTCCTATGTGAAGCAAAAAAATGGAAGAGTATAAGTTGAATAAATATATTATTTCTAGCTACATCTATATATATAAAAGTCACGCATCATCACAAAATCTCCAGAACTGTAAAGCTTACAAACTTGAAATTTGGCCCGTATGTTCTTCTTGGCTTCTAGGGGCTCACTAAGAAAGCATTTTTCAAAATGACTACCGGAGCATTAGTATTTCCTATATTATTATTAACACGCTCTGATGCTAAGGAGTTAGACTCCTCCTCCCCACCTGAAAAATATCTTCCAAATGCAAAACACAAGCAGGAGAGGAGTTTCAGTTTGTTTCACAGCAGCAAGCCGCTTTAGTACAGAACAGTTGAGCTAAGCCACGCCCAGGCTCCTTGCTGTCTGCTTGCTCACACAGCAAATACTCTTTCAGTTTCCAAACAGCCCTCCACTCTCTCACACACTGACAGGATGCTAGCCAGAGGAATACTGATGGATGCTGGTAGGCAGAGGCAGAATTTCCCCTCCCCCCCATATTCCTCTCCAAAAACTAAGCCCGACCACATAGTTTCATTGTGCAGCACGGGTATCGTGCCAGTGCTGTATAAAGGCACATATCTCCTTAACGGTAGTTTTACACTCCGACGATGTTAGCAGAGGCTAATGAAAGTGAAGTGAACAGTATAAATGTTTCTGTTCCGAAGAGCGGGATGTCTGTCTCTTTTTTTCACAGTTTTACCTGGAAGTTGTACTTTTAGAATAGTTTGTAATGTATGCATGTATAAGTATATGTATATTGAAAAATGTATATATTTAGGATTTGGTTTTAAGGGCGGAAGCCAGCCCCGAGTCATTGAGATGGGCGGTAAAGATGTTGAACAAATGAATAATTTGAATAAATAGATTATTTCTAGCTACATATTTATATATATATAGCTGCCCCAAGTCATCTGGGAAGGCAGATGGGTGTGAGGGATATTTAGCAAATGAATAAATTGAATAAATATAGTATTGTTAGCTACTATATATTTAAAAATACCGACGCTCAGGGTTTTGTTTTAATCATGGAAACTTCCCCTCATTCATCTGGGAAGGGAGACAGGCAGTAGAGATGAAGAATTTGAATAAATACATTACTGTATTTCTGTCCATATATTTGAAAAATGTCCATACTGAATTTACGGTTTCATTTTAATTGTGGAAGCTGTTGAGTGTCATCTCGTGAGGGAAATGGGCAGGATAGACATTTAATAAATGAATACATTGAATAAATATATCTCTATTTAAATATATATACTCACACACATAGATAGACATATGTATGTATGTATGTATGTATGTATAGGTGTATGTGTGTGTATATATACATATATACATATATGGCATTCAGCTTTGTTCGGGTATTTTCCCACGTCATTGTAGTTGTGCTTTTAAAGTTGTAGCAACGTTTCGGCAGAATCTCATCTGCCATCATCAGGCTTCTGTGGCAGATTCTGCCGAAACATTGCTACAACTTTAAAAGCACAACTACAATGACGTGGGAAAATACCTGAACAAAGCTGAATGCCGTACATGTAAGTACCCGCGAAAACTTGAGAAAACATATATACATATATATATACACACATATATATACACACATATACATATACACACACACACACATATATACACACAAACACACACTCCTTCAATGGAGTATGGTTGATAACTGGTACAGATGTTTAATCAATCAATCAATGGAATATATGTTTGTGTGTATAGATGGATAGATGGATGGATAAATAGGTAGGTAGGTAGATATTAGATCTAGATATGGATAGATAGATATAGAGATAGATAGAAATTGATATAGATGATAGGTTGAGAGAGATGATAATGGATGGATAGGGAGGGAGGAAGGGAGGGATGGAGAAACCGAGGGAGAGAGGGGTGGAGATGGATGGAGAAATAGGGAGGGATAGATAGATAGAAATATAGATTGTGTGTGTGTGTGTGTATGTGTGTATAAATGAGAGAGAGAGAGAGATGACAGCGAGATGATAGAGATGATAATAGGGAGGGATGGAGAAATAGGAAGGGAGGGATAGATAGAGATGAATGGAGAAATAGGAAGGGAGGGATAGATAGAGATATAGGGATGGTTGGATAGAGATACAGATAGATGGACAGGGGTAAAGAGCGATAATAGGAATAAAGAGAGAGAGAGAGAGAGATGGATAGATGATAGATATAGATATTACTTTACGTATTCAGGGTTTCATTTTAACAGTCTCATCCACGGCCAGATGGACCTCCGGGAAATTTAACAACTCAATATTTTTTTAAAAAAATCAAAGAATGCAAACATCTGTCCGGCGCAGCTGTGGACAATTCCCCCCCCGCTCCCCGGTCGCTCGACCAGAATCCCAATCCTAACTTACCCCCACCCTCCAAACAGACTTCCTTTCCCCTTCCAAAGTAATGCTCCCACGAGAGGCTATTGGACTTCAATTTGGAGTGGGGGTTGAGTGGGAATTCCTCCTTCCTTCCTTCCTTCCTTCCTTCCTTCCTTCCTTCCTTCCTTCCTTCCTTCCTTCCTTCCTTCCTTCCTTCTTTCCTGCCGTGACGTGAATTTAAATCACCGGCTATTTATACCGGGCGGGACAGAGCCGGATTTAGCAACACCAGTTGTCCCAGCCGAAGTATTAAAACGGGGAGTGTGTGTGTGTGTGTGTGTGTGCGTGCGTGCACGCGCGCGTGTGCATGCCTGAAAGTTCCTGGGGGTAGATTTGAACCCCAGCGCCGAGGAAGGGGGCTTCTTACCCTCCCACTGGGATATTTTTTTAAAAAAAATCCTCTTCATTTTGACTTCCCCTGGAATAAAAAAAAGCCGTCCAGTTTTCTTGAAAAGTTTGCAAAAGACTGGAAGATTTTCGCCCACAATTGGCGAGAACAGCTGCCGGTTCTTGGCTTCACAACCACGCTGGAGACCTGTCGTTAAATGAGGCATTGCTTCTGTGCCCCCATTGGTCGCCATTGTAAGGTTGAATCCCAGCCATTCTTCAATGAGTAACCCAGGTGTGAAGTGAAGGTGGACGTGCCTCAACTTTACGACAGCAAGTGGAGGCCCAAATTTGGTGTCATTCAGTGAGAGCATTGGCCCCGTGTGACGATCGTTCAGATCGCCGTTGTTAAGTGAATCCCAGCCACGATTAAGCTGGTCACCCGGCTGCGAAGGGAATGCGGGTGTGCCTCAATGTACGACACCAGGCGAGGCCCAAATTTTTCATCATTAAGTGAGACATTGCTTCAGTGAGCTTGGACTCATTGGACAGTCTTTCCAGCCATCATTGTTAAGTGAATCCTGGCCGTTACGAAGTTAGTAACCTGGTTGCCATGCGAATGCAGGTATTCTTTGACTTAATGATGGCAGGGGAGGCCCACCACAACTTTACGTCATCAGGTGAGACATTGATTCATTGAATTTTGCCCCATTTGGCCACCTTTCTGGCGGCCATCGTTCAGTGAATCCCCTGCGGTTGCTAAGGGTTGTCCCACGGTCATGAAACGAATCTAGCTTCCTGCTTGTGTCTGGAGGTCACCAAAGGGGACCCTGTAATCTCAGGGCCATACGACCGTCGTACTGTGAAGCAATCGCCAAGCGTCAGAATTTGGATCACTGACCACCGGGATGCTACAAAGGGGGTAAGTGTGCAAAACCATCATTTTCCCCCATGCTGTCATAACGTGGAATGGTCGCTAAGTGAAATGGTCACTAAACAAATCAAGGATTCCTTGGATTGTGGGATTTTGTTCGGTTTGGTACTTCACATTCTTTCTGTATTGAGTTAAGTCCCCCTCCCTGTTGGCAACTTTTAAGATTTGTGGACTTCGACTCCCAGAATTCCCCAGGAATCCATGGGAACATTTAAGATCTATGGACTTCAACTCCCAGAATTCCCCAGCCATCCATGGGAACTTTTAAGATTTGCGGACTTCGACTCCCAGAATTCCCCTGCCATCCATGGGAACTTTTAAGATTTGTGGACTTCGACTCCCAGAATTCCCCTGCCATCCATGGGAACTTTTAAGATTTGTGGACTTCGACTCCCAGAATTCCCCTGCCATCCATGGGAACTTTTAAGATTTGTGGACTTCGACTCCCAGAATTCCCCTGCCATCCATGGGAACTTTTAAGATTTGCAGACTTCAACTCCCAGAATTCCCCAGCTAGCTGTGGCTGGCAGAGTAACTCTGGGAGTTGAAGTCCAGAAGTCTTAAAAAGTTTCCCAAGATTCCCAATCCATAATACATTCTTTTACTTCAGTAATCACTTTGGCGTGCTAACCAGATTTACGTAAACAAGGAATGTTGGTTTAAAGTTGGCTTGCCATTTATACTGGGCAGAGAAACTGGCTAATCGCGTAAGAATGGCTTCTGAATATATATATATATTTATTTTCTTACGTTTTCGCAGGTATTTATATGTATGGCATTTAGATTTTTTCAGGTATTTCCCACATCTTAATATTTGTGCTTTTATTATAGCGACGTTTTGGCAAAATCTTATCTGCCATCCTCAGGCTTAAAAGAACCCAATACACCACCCTGAGGATGGCAGATGAGATTCTGCCGAAACATCGCTATAATAAAAGCACAAATATTAAGACGTGCGAAAACACCCGAAGAAACCTAAATACCATACATATATATAG